>NC_092048.1:121325238-121627738 GCF_003086295.3 Arachis hypogaea
GACGTTGGCTTCCAAATGCTGAATAGTGCAACAAGTAGAGGCCATGAAGCAGCCAAATACGCACTCTCGATGACGTTGCTGCTTCGCACGGACGACAACGATGGAAAACGGAAAGGGCTCGAACTGTTTCGCGAGCTAGATGCGGCTGGTTTACTCACCGATTGTAACGCAAGGTGCTTCTCAATACTGAATAACTCGTGGCCGGGTGAGGTCCAAATGCCCATATAGAACAACATACGGTGTGTGCCTCGCCCAGGTGCTCCACCAGGGGCCACATGGGTCTTCTGTATGACTATCGCAGACGGGCAGCAGAGCAAAACTCCGTCCATACTTTCGGAGGGGCCGCTCATATTCCCTGTATCCACTGTCGAGCGAACTACAAGTTGCTACTCTTCGTCAACCTCCCATGAGTTAGGTTCCCAAGATTTAATGTTCTGTTGTTTACACTTTGTCTGTAAAAGTTTCGTACAACATATTTGGTTACTGAAATCAATTTCGTTAACTATTGCACATACCTTAGTTGTTAAATTGTCTTCTTTCTTTCATTGATAACAGTACAATACTAAAAAACAGGTTATGATTTCTACTTGTCAATTTAAATAAACTATAGAAAATTTCACTCCACTCCCCTGGAGATGCTAAAATGACACTTTCCTATCCTCTATTTTATAAATCTATATTCCCCTCTTTTCTAACTTTTAAAAACCTCCTCTTTACTCTATTTTAAATTTTTTGTATTAACTAATATTAATTTTATCTATTTTTTAAGAAAAAATAAATTATTTTTTGAAAAAAATATTCATTAGCAAAAATTTTATTTTTTATCATTAAATTTTGCTTACCAAAGTACCCTTTAATAATTTTTTTATTAATTAAATTGTATTTTTACCAAAATACTTTTAAAAAATTAATAATTAAATTATTTTTTTCTAAAATACCTACCCTTCAATAATTTTTGTTAACAATTATTTTTAATTTTACTATTAATTTCTCGATATCAATATATATTATTTTAACATTAAATAAAAAATTTTACCACTGTTAATATGTATAACAATTAATATATATTGATATTGAAAAATAATCTTACTATAATTTTTTATTTAATGTTAAAATAATAATAAATATTTTATTTTTTTAAAAAAAATGGATAAAGTTAACATTAGTTAACACAAAAAATTTAAAATGGATTAAGAAGGAAGTTTTTTAGAAATTAGAAGGGAGGGGAATGTATATTTATAAAATAGAGGTAACAGAGTGTCATTTTAGCATCTCGCAGGGGAGGGGAGTGTAATTTTCTCAATAAACTATGAAACCAAACCATATTTGAAAGTAAAGGTATAGGTAAACCATTATTTACCTAGCATTCCCCTAAAAAATTTTAATAACTTGCTCGGTTCTTTTATAAGACTCGTTTTTTTTTATATTTTGGTTCAACTGGGTCCCCGTCATTCATCGAACCAACATTACGCTAGTCCAACCTTACTTTCTGGTCCTTGCAGAAGGACACATCTCATCCATACATTTGACCATTTTTTCCAGCCGTTGGAAATGTTACAGAAATATAATTTCTTGTTCACATCACAAGACCAATCGCCCTTGGGTATAAAAACTTCCAAATCCAACCTCCCATCTTACCCAAACTCAACACACCTCTCCCTTCGAATCTCAACATGGTCCGGGCCAACAAGAGATACTATGTTGTTTTTCGTGGGAGGGTCCCTGGTATCTATAGTTCCTGGCCGGCCTGTCATAGCCAAGTTAACAAATTTAGCGGCAACCTCCATAAGTCTTATCAAACCTTCGATGAAGCTCGTATGGTGTTCGAACAATTCCTCTCTAACGGACGCTTACAGAATCAGCTCAACCACCATGTTGCTCTACTGCATCGTAGTCAACCACCAACCATTCAGCAGAACCCATCACCGATGGTTGACCAAGTACTCCCATTCGAGGAAGGCTTACAGGGTCATCGTCCGAAAGAACATTGAGACAACCACCCAAATGTTGACCAAATACTCCCCTTCGACGAAGGCATCCAGGGTCATCGTCAAATAGAACAAGGGGACAACCACCCAAATGTCTGTCAAAACAACTGATCCAACCAAAAGCAGCGGCAACAAATTCCCTACCCGTGTATCCTATTTATCTTCGTTACTATCTTTGTCCTATACTTAGCTCTGGTTAGGAAGTAGGCTACGCTTAACCTTAAAACACCACCTACCACCATGTGTTACCTGCATTATAGTAGGCTTACTTTTCACTGTCTTCCATTGTTTACTTTTTAACATATATTCAATTGTATTAATTACTCTAATCTTCAGTTCACGCATAACATCAGGTTATTATTCCAGCATAACTATCATTAAGTCATCCAAGTATAATTATTCATACGTGATTTTAGTACTTTAACCCGTTAATCCATTTATCCTCATCCTCTGTTTACGACACCTGAACACATACGGGACATGCATTCCAAAAGCCTCCCCACGATAAATTTCCTTCTGTACACTATGTCACCGCAGGCACAGCCATACAGTCCAAGCCAGTCCCCGAAAAAAGACAAAACAAAAGTAAGCATATCTTCTTCTCATGCAGGGATATCTCTGCCAACATTTAAAACAACCATTGTACAATAACGACAAAACAAATTTGAGGGTCAAACAAACGGGATTCCACCCGAATCGTACTTCGTTGTATTATAAGGTAACGTCGTTAATCATAACATGATTATCACTAATTAACACAATTTTTTCCACATTATCTACTAAGCCTTCCAATTCAACAACAAACTAAAACACATTACATACTACTTTGCGGTTTAATCACCAAAAATAAAAGACGCACTACAATAACTGAACAAACACAACATAACCAAACACCAACGACACATTCAGAACACACACATCAAACTCTTTCTCCTTCGACATGGCGTCTTACAATGGAATCGTAACTGGCTTTCAGCTTCTCGTAAGATTCTTCCAGTTGACCTACCCTGGCCTGAAGCGCGTTATTTTAGTCGCCAAGAAGCTTCGCCTTTCTGTAGTTATAATCCCGAATCTCTTTTCCAGTTACATCAAGCAACACGCACATCATCTCATAAGCAGCATCCTCTCTTGCAGCCTTTTCAACCATCGAGAAACGACCATTGACAAATAGCTCTATCTCAAATGGATGCCCAGGAATAACAACCGTGAAACCAAAGAACGGGTCTTGCTCTCCGACAAATCGTTCCACCTTGAAGAAACAGGGGCAAGGGATCTCTGCCTCCAGGCAAACTTTCAGCAACCACTCCTCTATGCTGCTCACAACTGCAAAATCCGCGTTAAGCTCCTCCGCCGGAATTACAGGAAGCCCTTTTGCACGGTCATCGAACAATAAAAATCGCATAAATTCATAATTTTAATAACCAGACATAAAATGACCAGAATAAACATCACTAACAAAACTCCAAATCGAATAAAATCACATTCCATCACTGCAAAGCAGAGCTTCATAAATATACTAACTTTTAAAAAGCGAATGTCGTTTCACAAGTCTTACATGAAACAATTGGCCGGCAAGGATAGCCTCCGCCGGAGATAGCCAATTTCTTGCCGCCACCTCCATTCGGCGTCACTCGACCAGTTTCATCACTACAACCTTTCTCAGCACAAATCGACGACATCCTCGCTTTGAAGCACAAGCATGCGTGTTCAAAGCTATTGAATCCGTGAAACTCAGGAAACGTATAATCCAGAACTTGCTGGTTCGCCTCCTCCCAACTGGTGTATACACCGGGCTTGTGCCCCTTCGTAACGGCAATGAACAAGAATCGTTACATATTCTCCTCCATCTCTCTTACCCTCTCCTATCCTTCATACTGAAGTTGCGTCTATATATAAACATTTATTCTCCATTCGAAGTTAGGTGCTTCGTTGTTAACCTTTCATTTTTTTTGTCACACATCATTATTAACGTTTTGTCAAATTTATGAAGTTCAATTCCTCCCTCGGATTTTTTTTGCCGTTCCCTTGAAGTTTGTTTCATTTTCGGAATCAAAAAACGTCAGCCCACAAATTTTAACAAAATATAGACCCAAACAATTTCACCAGCCAACCAGTCTCACCCCATAATTTTTCGCCATTTACAAAGCAGTCCCAATGGGAGCCAAATTGAAACTCCACCCATTAACCCCACCCTCCCTTCACCGGTGAACTTCCCACTTGACACATGCCACCTCACTGTACCTCACCTTCACGTGGCACTCTCTCATTTGGACACCAATGCAGAAAGGACATGGTGCACCAATCTCCTCAATTGGACAGGTGCAATTAATTAGATATGGGAATTAATTCAATAATTAGAAAATTAGATAAAATTCTAATTTAAATATCCAAACATCATTATTTTTAAATCTTTAAAACGTTAAATAGTAAATAGAAAAATAATCCAAGATTATAGAATTTGGATAAAAATCTTAATTTATTTCAAATTCAATTAAACAAAATTACCTTTAATTATCTTCAATAAAATAATTTATGAACCTAAAAATGTAAATAAATATATATAATTTAAAATTAATTTGTAATAACTTTTTAAAAGTTCTAGATCTTACAGACAATACTTCAAAAAATTTTCTACTAGATGGTATAAAAAATGACATCAACTCTAATTCCTACTAGACCACCATCGTGCACCCCAACTCCATTTTCGCCAGCAAATTATCCTTTTTCCTGAGTCCGCTAACAATACTTTTATCTTCTCTTTTTTAAATTATTCTTTTTAATGAATTCTCTTTTTAAAATTCTTCGTCAATAATAATCCAATTCCATTAAGTATTTTGTAGAAATTACTAAAGAAAAAGGAAAGGAGAAAAAGAGCATGAATAATGTGCTGTAACTTGTATGTTGTATCACATAATACAATATTCACATATTTGTCTATTTGAATTTATTTATTTTTTATAATATAAGATTTGATTGGATTTCACCATTGTTGATAAGCACATGAAAAAAATAGTCAAGGAAAACGAGAAAAATAAGTTCAGAGTATAAAGAAAAAACACTTGTGTAGTATTTAGAATTGGGGCATAAATTTAATTTGACATTTTCATAAACCATGAAAGCAAATTATAAAAGTTGAATAACAATGAATAATAATCACACAAATAGAATATTTTAGGTTGTTCTTTTAAGCTCCTCAATTTATTTTCCTCACGAAAGACAATTCCGACAAACAATAGTGACGAAGTCAGTTTCCTTCCAAGAAGCTAGCGTCATATAAGGATGAAATTTCATTTGTATTTCATTTTTTTTTTATCCGGGTCAAAGTTAGTACTCAGTGTTGCTTGTCAAGTAATTAAGAGTTTGGAGAGATAGTGTTTAAATAATAATTTTTTTCTATTTATAAAATATTTTTTTTGTTTTATAAAATTAAAATAATCCATGCTAATTTATTTGACCAAAATACTTTTTTAATAATTATTATAATTATATTTAAATTAGTGATAATTATTTAACAACAACAACAATACCTTGTTCTATTAGGTAGGGTCAACTACATGGATCAAACGATGCTATTGAATTCTATCATATATCATGTTTACAGAGAGACCGTTTATATATATATATATATATATATATATATATATATATATATATATATATATATATATATATCTCGTTTGACCACCTCATAGATGGTCTTCCTAAGTCTTCCACTGCCTTTCACCCATTGTCCATCTTTCATCTCATCCATCCTCCTGACTAGGTAATCTATCGGTCTTCTTTTCACATGTCCAAACCACCTGAGATGCGATTCTACCATCTTTTCCATAATAGGTGCTACTCCAACTTTCTCTCTTATATCTTTATTCCTTATTCTATCTAATCGCGTATGACCACTCATCCATCTCAACATCTTCATCTTTGCCACACTTAACTTATGTTCGTGTTCCCCTTTGGCCGCCCAACACTTTGTACCATAAGGCATAGCCGGTCTGATAGCAGTGCGATAGAATTTACCTTTAAGTTTTAAAGTCACTTTTTTATCACATATAAAACTAGACGCACTCCACTTTTTTGACCAACCTGCTTGGATCCTATGGTTTACATCCTGTTCAATCTCTCCATTATCTTGTATGATGCACCCATGATATTCAAAACTTTTAAATTTTTGTAGGATATTTTCTCCAATTTTCATCTCTGTATTAGGGTTTCTCCTTTGGCGGCTGAACTTACATTCTATATATTCCGTCTTGCTACGACTTATGCGCAGACTATATACTTCTAGAGCTTATCTCCATAAATCAAACTTCTTATTTAGGTCTTCCCTTGACTCTCCCATAAGGACAATATCATTGACAAAAAGCATGCACCATGGCACAGACTCTTGGATATGCTCTGTGAGTACTGAAAAGGTATGGACTTAAGGATGATCCTTGGTGTAATCTTATACCAATAGAAAATTTCTCTGTCATACCACCTTGAGTCTTCCCACTAGTTGTAACCACATCATTCATGTCTTTAATTGTACGAATAGGTATTAAGGTGCTCTTTCTAAGGTACTAAGGTGCTCTTTCTCTACTCACCTAATATCTTCTTTGACCTTAAAATCCCATTAAAAAGCTTGGTTAACCAACTGATACCTTTCTCTCCAAGGCCCTTCCAAACTTCAATCAGAATATTATTGGGTCTTACTGTCCTGCCATTTTTCATCTGTTTTAGAACCTCTTTTACCTCGAATTCTCAAATCCTTTGATAGTATTCGAAGTTTTGATCTTCTTCCCTTGTACATAACTGACCAAGGCTCGGAAGAGTCTAATGTCTTTTATTAAATAACTCGTAGAAGTAGCTCTTCTACCTTTTATTGATCTTCTCCTTTTGAGTCAAAACCTCTCCGTTTTTATCCTTTATGCACTTAACCTGATCCAAGTCTCTCGTTCTTCTTTTACGTCTCTTTGTGATTCTATATATACCTTTTTCTCCTTCCTTCGTGCCTAAAGACTGGTAGAGACTCTCATATGCTCTTGTTCTTGCTTCACTTACAGCCACTTTTGTCTCTTTTTTAGCCGCCTTATATTTTTCCTAATTATCTACATTGCGGCACAAAGACCACTCCTTATATTTTTCTTGTATACTCACATTCCACCACCAGGACTCCTTGTCTCTTAGTCCTATCCCTCTAGATTCACCAAAACATTCTTTTACTATTCTTCTAATAACTTCTGGTATCTCCCTCCACATCTTCTCCGCGCTTCCATCTCCATCCCACTTTGTCTTTTCTCCTACCCGTCTTAGGAAGCTTCTTTGTTCCTCACCTTTCATCTGCCACCTCCTCATCTTTGGATTCTTTGTATGATGTCTTTTTCTCAATTTTTGTTCAACGCAAAAATCCATGACGAGCATCCTTGACGATCGAATTTCTGCCGGTAAAGAAATTCACAAATAAATTCTCGTTGAAAGTATAGTTTCTAATCCAACAAAGAATCCTTTCGTACAAAAATTTGGTTGTCACAAGTAACAAACCCCTAGTAAAATTGATAATCAAAGTATTTAAACCTCGGTTCGTCTCTCAAAGAATCGCAGGGAAGTATGAATTATTATTGGTTATGGAAAAGTATCTTTTTGGGTTTTTGAAATAGGGAACAAGGAAATAAATTGGCAAGAAAGTAAATTAATAACTAGAAAAACTCTTGGCAAGGTATGAGAACTGGAAATCCCATCCTATTTATCATTATCAATTGTGATGAGAATTGTTTATTGCTCCCACTTAGTTAACCCTTACTAAATAAAGGAAAGTCAAGTGGACTAATCAGTTTGATTCCTCAAATCCTAGTCAACTCCTGAGGAAAGACTAGCTTTAAAGGGATCCAAATCAACCAGTAAATCCCAATTATCAATCAACAAAGGAGTTTGATAACTCAAGTGTCACCAATTACTCAATAAAAGCTAAGAATGTAAAAAGCTAGATTAAGATCATAAATATGAAATACCTCAATTTGCATTAAATAAGAAAATCAATTCTAACATGGAGTTCATAAACCAAATAGCAACACAAAGTAATCAATAAGGGAAATAGATAAAATAGAATACTAAGACAAATAAAAGTAGAAGAGAAACTAAATTAAAGGAACATTGAACCTGGAATTGAGAAGAAGAAGAAATCCTAATCCTAAACCCTAAGAGAGAGGAGAGAGCCTCTCTCTCTAGAAAAACTACATCTAAACCTAAAATTGTGTGAATGAAAGTTGTATGAATGAATTGATTGATTCCCCCACTTTGTAGCCTCTAATCTGTATTTTCTGGGCCAAAACCTGGTTCAAAAATATTCCAAATATCGCCCCTAGGATTTCTGATACGTCCAACACGCGGCTCTGTCACGCATACGCGTCGTCCACGCGTACGCATGGGTTAAATTTTTGCCAGGTCCCGCATGCGCGTAATCCATGCGTGCGCGTCATCTAACAGACTGGAAACTATGAAAAATTATATATCGTTGTGAAGCCCCAGATGTTAGCTTTCCAACGCAACTGGAACCGTCTCATATGGACCTCTGTAGCTCAAGTTATGATCGATTTAGTACCAAGAGGTCAGGCTTGACAGCTCAGCGATTCCTTCAGTTTCTTGTATTCCTTCCACTTTTGCATGCTTCCTTTCCATTCTCTAAGCCATTCCTGCCCTATAAACCCTAAAAATACTTAACAGACATATCACGGCATCTAATAGTGATAAGAGAGGATTAAACATAACAAATTTAAGACCAAAGAAGCATGTTTTCAATCATAGCATAAAGTTAGGAAGGAAAATGTAAAACCATGCAATTAGTATGAATAAGTGTGCAAAGACTTGATAAAAACCACTCAATTGAGCACAAGATAAACCATAAAATAGTGGTTTATCAATCCTATGTTGTGTTATTAAACTCTCTCCCGGAATAATTTTACAATTAATGCAAATTTTCGGTCGACTCTCATCAACAAGAAGAAGTCAATTTGAGAGCTTGTCATGCTTCTCCTATAGGTTAAAGATGTTTGTCTCTCTTTTTAAAATATGTATTTGCGATGAAAAGGTCAAAGGTTGAGGAAAAGTCCAAAATAGTTTTATCCTCGGTATTGACCACTTCGAAATCATGTCCTCCATGAATACTTCCATACCCAGTCCCAAATCTCAACCTTTTGTCACTCCGACCTTTACCGTTACCTTTTTTTGTGAACTAGCTTATTTACCCTCGTCTGTTCACGAAAATGCAGGAACTCTTGCTCATTGAACACAACACTCGAACACCGATGCAGCTGCTCTTGCTCATTTGACATTGTACGCGAGCCATACAGCGCGTTGCTTCTGGGCAATGACTTAGCTTTAGCACAATCACGTCTTTGCATGAAGAATTGACTAAGTTTTTATGTTGGCTGTCGAATGCCTAACACAACCCTCCTCCTTTATCTGGGCTTGGGATCGGCTATGTTCCACAAGTATAGCATAAGCGGAGTTAGTGATAATTATTTAATTAACTAAAATAAAAATAACAATAACATAAAATATATATTTATTATTATTGTAATAAGTGTATTTATCTTTTATTTTATCACATAATATAAAATATTTTAACTTGTTATAAAATATTTAATTCAATTTTTATATATATTTCATAATTATTGATAAAATATTAAAAATATATGAAATTTGTTACATTAATAATAATATATTTTATATTAATTATTATTTAAATAAAAAAGTAACTCAATAATTTATATAATAATTATTAAAAAATATTTTGGTCAAGTGGACTAAAGAGTACATTATTTTATAGCGTAACCATGTTAGATGTATATAAAAAATAAGTTGCCAAATCAATCATTCATATAAAATACATGTTGAAATATAAAATACATATTGAAAATGTTAAAAATAGAATTTTAAATAATATTTTAGCTACTTTAAATACAAATAAAATTTTGTAAACAAATAAATTGGAAGAATACTATTATAACGACTTTACCATGAATTGTGCTAGGCACTATCCTTAAGGATTTATTACTGTCCTCCTCTTAGGTGGAATGGTTTCAACGAAAATCCTCCAACATTATTTTTGCAACAACCCTAACTCAAAAACAAGCAAGTCCAATCCATGTGTGGTCAAGTAGACTAAAGAGTATATTATTTTATAATCTAACCATGTTAGGTGTATATAAAAAATAAGTCATCAAATCAATCATTCATATAAAATACATATCGAAATATAAAATACATATTGAAAATATTGGAAATGGATTCTCAAATAATATTTTATGATACGTGTTCAGGAGGGAAATTTTATCATTTCAGAGGCTAGAAGAATTATACTATGCCGGTCTTGGACATCAAAGAGACCAAGAGTTCGTCTCAAAAACAGTGGTGCTGAAATGGCGATAACTCATAAGGCCCACTGGGCTAAGTCAGGACAGCAATAAGCTCAATAATATTTTTCAAATTCAGTGGGAGGCATAATTTATTATTAATTTTCAAATTTTTTGGCATTTATTTTAGTTTGTCTTGTTGTTAGAGTTTGTTAGAAGATTTGATTTACTTTTGATTTGTTTAGTAGTATTTTTAGGGATTTTAAAATTAAATCAAATATGATCTAATCTAATAAGATCAAATCTGATTTAAATTAGTTATCATATTTTTAGGATTCAAAATTTAAATCAAATTTGATCTAATCCAACAAGATCAAATCTGATTTAAGTTAAGTTATCTTATCTTATCTTTTAGTTAATTTATTAGGGGCCTATTTAAACACCTTTGGTGAGACAATATACACAATTTTTTATGAATAAAATTTTTAGTTGCTTTATGCACGATTTTTTTAGTGTGATTAAGTAAGGTAAGTGATTTGCTTCGCTTGTTAAATGAACAAGATTGATGGATCCAACACTAAGGTAATTCTGTGTGGTGGTCTCTTTCAATTTCATCCCTCTGATCTAGGTTGTCAAGGACAGGTTCTTTGAAGGTCTAGTAGAAAATTTCTTCCGGTGACCTAAGTTGCTAAGAACAGATTTCTTAGAGGTCTAGTAAAAAAAATTCTTATCTACCTTTTTATATTTTCATTGTGTCTTTTCTGTTGCGTCTTTTCTCCATCTTTTTCTTATCCTTTTATCCTTCGCTTTAATTTTTTCTTATCATCTAGTATCAGTTACAGGTCGTAAGTAAATTCTTCTTTATCTACATATTCCATGGGTCATGTTTAGTCTCTTTATTTTGTTCTCTTTAATTTCTGCAAATTCACTTTAGAGTCCACAAAAACAAAAAAAAAAAAACAAGAGAGTCGCAAAAAAAAGATTGAGTATTACGATAGCGATGATGAAGGAATCTCATATGTGAAAAAGGATTTTCGGTTACAAATTCCTGCATTTAAAGGGAGGAATGATCCTGAAACTTATTTCGGATGGGAAAGGAAGGTAGAGACAATTTTTGCAAATTGCATCCTTTCAGAGAAAAAGAAGGTTCGACTGGTACAAGCCAATTTTTTTTATGATGCCCGTATATGATGGAGTGAATTAGGAAGATCTAGAAGACGGCATGGAAAAAGCCCAATTTGCAGCTGGGACAAGATGAAGAAAATCATAAAGAACCAGTTTTTGTCATCATCATACCACATGAGGAGTCAGGTTGTGCCATCATCATACCACAATGAACTTTTAAAAAAATTTTGTAAGTTGCAACAAAGTTCATAATCAATGATGGAGTACAGGAAGGAATTTCTATATTTGATGGACAAGGCTAATATTAAAAGGAGTCATGAGGTTCTTATGGAACGATTTTTGTTTGGATTACGCGAAGAACTTGCAGATAAAGTCCAACGTTACCATTACGCAACCATGGAGGATCTAGTCAAATTGACCATTGACATGGAGCAGATGCAATAAATTATAGCAACTTGGGGTTCCAAAAGAGCAAAATTTGAGGATCAGACAAAAGTCAAAGTTCTCGATTTCAAGAAGGATATTATAGATCAACATAAGAAGATGATTTCTTCTACGCCTATCTTTCATTATTTTTCAAAGCTAGAGATGGAAGAATTTGTTGAGTATGCTGTAGAGGGTGATGTATAATTGAAGGATCCAAAAGTACAGAATTTCTCAAGTGGGTTCTTAGGATGTGAGAAATTTAAAATTCCAGAGAGAAAAGAAATAGAGAAAGAAAGTGAGTGTTTGAATGAAAAGGATCAATGTTTAATTAAAAGTGAGAGTTTTGAGAGAAAAAATGAGAATAGTGAGAGAAAGGAGTCAATGAGCGACAAAAAAAACTAAGAGCAATAAACACACTTGTAAGAGAGATCCAGAAAGTTCTAGCTTAGACAAGAGTGCCTTAGTATCATTGAATTTTACGGAGTCTTTAGTTTCTCATATATCTAACCATGAAATTCCTAGTATTTTTGTAACACCCTCACTATCAGAATGTCATGCTTCCGGCTGCGCCATTATAATAGCTCAGACATTACGATGACTCTAAATATATTTAATACTAAGATAGGAGCCTGGCTAAAACTTAAAAACACATAATCTTTCAAAAATACTTTTTTGTGAAAACAAATATAAATATATATACCAAATACAATACTTTAGAATTATATATATATATATATATATATATATATATATATATATATATATATATACATAACAATAACTTACAAATATACATATCACAAATTCCTATCCCTCTTATAAAATTAGTAAAGAATAAGGCAAGGGAAAAACATAATATCTAAAACAATACAATACATCATATAAACAGAAACGAAATAAAATCTTCATGACTTCTTCGCCCATATCCTGAAAAGGAAACACCTGTAGGAGAGTGAGAACATAGTCCTCGAAAGGGTTCTCACTATAGGGTTACAGAATTGCTATAATGAGATACGTAAAATAAATCTATTTTCAGAGTACAGTGACCGTTGTTCGCCTTATGTATCGTTTCAAAAACCAAAGGTTTACATTCAAAAATCCGAAATCCTTTTTAAAAGAGAAATCTATTTATTCTTCAAAACCCAAAACCTTTTGTATCAAATATTAAAAGTTTTCCTAGACAGTATGAATGACCACGATGTTCCAAGTATAGGTTCATTAAGTCTATACTAAACCAGTTTGATTTTTCATACTTTACTAAACCAAAAACTCAAACCAATCATGGCCTCCGACCCATCACATAATCAATCTCGGCCTCAGGCCCAAACAACTCAAACAACATCCAATCACCACAATCTAACCAATTTCAGTTACAAACACAAGCAGAGAGATTCAAACACAAACAAAGCAGTTACATCAAGTATAACAATTAGCAGTTAAACATAATTATTCACATAGGCAAACCAATTACAATATGCACACCCAAAGAATGTCACATAGATGCATATGATGAATGTCTAACCTATTGGCTCGTGATATCACTTGTCAGTTCAAAATGCCAATCCGACACATCCCCGGGATGTTGCCTTTCTACCATGACCAGGGATATAGTGCCCTGCTCACTCTTTCTTTATCTTGCGCCCTGCGAGTTATAGTGTCCGGCACACTCTTTCGGGTTATGGTGCTCGAGTTCACTTTGGCAGCAGAAAAGTTATGTGAGCGGGAGACTGCCACATCCCTCACATCTCAACGTATGCGGGAGACTACCTCGACCCCTACGCTGGCACCGCTACCTCGACAAGCAGGAGACTGCCACAGCCCTTACCCGGGGCGCATAGCGACTTACCAACAATCTCAATAATATCCACAATCAATCAGGTTTAAAATCTTATTTTTGAAAAATCATTTTCTACGAATCAAATTCATTTTCAAACTTTAAAGAATTAATTCAGCAACCACCAATTTAGCAAAAATCAGTCAACAATCAAATCAAACAACAATCATATTCATCCAAAACAGCCAGATAATACATAAGACTTATACAATCACTAAAAAGTATATAATTCTCACATTAATATCTATTTATAACAATTTCAAACTATAAAATAAACTTTTTAGAAAAACCCTACCTCGACAAGTCAGAACCATAGACCAAACACGTCAACGAAACTCTTTTCTCTCAGCCCGAAATCAACGGCAACCAAAACATCAGCCCCTAACCATTTTCGCAACAACCACAACAACTTAGAAGCGACATGCAGCAATCAGAACTCGAACCTATGTTACCAAACCTCAGAGTTTTTAACCAAACATAATAGAATACTGACTAAAGGGTTTTTCAAAACATAATTACTTACTGAAATAACAAAACGAAGCAGCCGTGACTTCGAATCGACCTGGCAGTAGCTCCGATAATAACCCGAAGTGACAACGGCGAGCAAAAACCCCAGTGACGGTGACGGCAGCGGGGTTTCCTTGCGGCGCGGTTGGATTCTCCTCCGGCAGCGACTTCTCTTCCACGTTCACTCGCTCACTCGCGTATCCTCTTTCTCAGTGGCCCTGCTCGACGGCGACGAACCCAGCTTCGACGGCGGCAGCTCCCTCGCGATCTCTCTCTCTCTCTCTCTCTCTCTCTCTCTTGGCAAACCCCCATTGACGGTGATGATGCTGGTGGCCCCAGGCGCTGCGGACGCGATCATGAGCTTGATGGTGGCACACGATGACGACGCTGCGACGACCGCGGCGAGCTAGGCGCGGGCTGAGCGGCAACGGATCTTCGAGCCCTCCTCAGCGCTGCTCTTTCTCTTAACAAACAGTGGCGGCAGTGACGTGGAGATTCGGTGGTGAGGCGTGGCGGCGATGCTCTTCATCCCTCCTCTTCTCTCCTTCCTTCCCGTTCTCCTTCTCTTCCCTCTGCTCTTCCCCATTCTCTCTTCTCCCTTTCTTTCTTTCTTTATTTTTCTTTTGCTTCAGCGTGCGTGAGTGTGGTAAGGGGGAAAGGGTAGGGTGGGTAACGGCGGGTGTGGGGGGTAGTGAGGGGTGCGTGCGTGTGTGTTCCAAAATTAGGGTTTTGGGTAAAAATTAGGTATAAGGGTATTTTGGTAATTTCAAATAAAAATAGGGATAATATAGTAATTAGAAATAAATTTTAATCCAACGATAATTATGTATAAAAATACTATTTGTTCTTCAATTTTACAAATTATCTTCAATTAAAAGCTCAAATCCAAGAATTAGAGAGAATATAATTAATTTTCTTTATTTTCCAAAACATAAGTATTAAATTTTAAAATATTAATTATTTAACCCAAATCATATAAAATTCTTATTATTTTATAACTACCAACTTTACAATTTAGACATAGAAAATAATTCAATAATTATAAAATGGGATTAATCTTAATTTATTTCAAATTCAATTAATCAAAACTTGCTTTAAATATTATTTAATAAAGTAATTTCTAAAATTAAAGCTACAAATAAATAATTAAATTTGAAATTAGTTTATAATAAACTTTTTCAAAAGTTTTAGGTCTTACAATTTTTATATCAACTTTTTCAGGTTTTGTAAATTTACTAATCAATTATGGTGGCATTAATATGGATAAAAAGGAATAAAGACAACAAATTACAAACTTTGGACAAGATGGTGAAAGTATGGTTGGAAAGATTAAACTTAGACACATGAGGGTCATAGATTCGAAGACGAATCTTTTTGAAGAGGGAGATGATGATACGTGTTCAGGAGGACATTTTTATTATTTTAGAGACTAGAAGAATTATACTATGCCGGTCTTGGACATTAAGGAGGCCAATAGTTCGTCTCAAAAACAGTGGTGCTGAAATGGCGACAACTCATAAGGCCCATTGAGCTAAGTCAGGACAGCAAGAAGCTAATAATGCTTTTCAAATTCAGTAAGAGGCATAATTTATTATTAATTTTCGAATTTTTTGGCATTTATTTTAGTTTATCTTGTTGTTAGAGTTTGTTGGAAGATTTGATTTACTTCTAATTTACTTAATAGTATTTTTAGAAATTTTAAATTTAAATCAAATCAGATCTAATCTAACAAGATCAAATATGATTTAAATTAGTTATCATATCTTTAGGATTTTAAATTTAAATCAAATCTGATCTAATCTAATAAGATCAAATCTTATTTAAATGAAGTTATCTAAACACTTTTTGTGAGACAATTTACACAACTTTTGATGAGTAAAATTTTCAGCTGCTGTATGCACATTTTTTAGTGTGATTAAGAGAGGTGAGTGATTTGCTTTACTTGTTGCATGAAAACGATTGATGGATCCAATATTAAGGTGATTCTGCATGGTGGTCTCTTTCAATTTTCATCCCTCTAATCTAGGTTGTCAAGGACAGGTTCTTTGAAGTTCTAGTAGGGAATTCCTTCCAGTGATCTAGGTTGATAAGAACAGGTTTCTTAGAGGTCTAGTAGAAAAAAATTTATCTATCCTTTTATGTTTCCTTTGTGTCTTTTCTGTTGCATCTTTTCTCCATCTTTATCCATTTATCCTTCGTTCTAATTTTTTTTTATCATTTTAGTTAGTTTAAATTTAAATAAAATTTTGTAGACAAATAATCTAAAAGAATATTATTAGAACGACTTTACCAGAAATTGTGCTAAGCACTATCCTTAAGGATCTATTAACGCTCTCTCTTTAGGTGGAATGGTTTCGATGAAAATCCTCCAATGATATTTTTGCAACAGCTAAAGAACAAACAAGTCCAATCCATGTATGAGAATCCAAGTAGACCTTAGACAACAACTCATCCCAACTTTCTCGGTACTAGGCAAAGACTCTCGCTTGGAGTATGAGAGTTTTCACTTGATTTGCTTCAACTGCGAGAGATATGGCCATCGGAAGGATGAGTGCCTAGACATGAAGATGTCCACAGTTAGTTCTATCGCTGATCCAAAACTTGCTCCTTCTGCCTTGCCGGATTGTTCCATCGGAGAACCACCATAACAACTGAAATCTAGTGCAGACCAAAGGGAACAACAGTCAAAAGAAGTTTTTATGGAAAGCGATTTTCAAGGAGCGGGAAAGGAAAGTCAAACCTATGATAATAAAGAAAATATTTCACAAATGGCACAGATCATGGAGTCACAACAGATTTCTCCTTTCAAAAATTGGATGGTCGTTAAAAGAAGTTCCAGAAGAGGAAAGCAACAGAATCAAAGAACTAAAAAAAGAAACTTCCACTGAAAATCAATCATCATGCTTTAATGTAATTTCTTATTTAGGGGAGAAAATCATTCACCATGTTGGCCACTCCCAGAAAGGAAATAATCAAGCCAACAAAGGCGAGGAAATTCCTAAAAATCGGGGCAAAAAATAGTTACTATTTAGAATTCCAAACCTAACATGCAAAAAACCAAGTTGCAAAGCTCTGTCTCAAATCAGAAAGGCGCTATATCCACTAATCAAACCAAGAGAAATGTTCTAATTAATCAAAAAAGAAAACAACAAGTAACTCTATCTAAGTCTAACTCTCATGAAACAAAAAAGCACTGGAAGAGAATCTTAATAAAAGTAGGGGTAAATAGGGAGACCATCAAGAAGATTGGAGAAGCTTTAGCTATATGCTGAATGATCAATATAAAGTGTACAAAGAGGGAGATTATATGCCTATAGCAAGTGAGGATAAGACTCTTACCTTTAGTGACATGATGAGTTCCCATGGGATGTGTAACACCCTTACTATTAACACCTCATGATCGTACTAAAAACTCAGGCATTACTTACCTCTAATCTGTTAATTCAATATTATAATTATTTAATGTTGAGCTTTCACGAATATAAACCGAATCCTTAGTTACGAAATCGAAAAGTCTTTAATTTAATTCACTTAATCATACAATTATATCCACATAATAATAGAAATATAAACTTATTCAAAACTTCCCAAATACAAGTCCTGGCCCTCTAAAAACTCAAAATGACAATTGACGAGGGGTAAAATCTTAAGTAAGCCAACAAACAGAAAATACAACATTTATATAAAGCTTGTAGATCAATTGCGGCTTCGTGCCAAAACTTCTTAAACCTGTCATTAAAAAAGAAATTCTGTAGGGGAGTGAGAACATCATCCTCGAAAGTGTTCTCAGTAGAGGGTTTAAGAATTGTTATAAGAAGATACATATAAAGAGAAGAAATAATTTCATGGCAGTGATTATCATTCGTCCTATGAATTTTTTGAAAACCAATGGTTAATCATCCAAAAACCTTTTTCAAAAACCAATATTTAAATATTTCAGAAAACCAAAACCTTTCTTTTCTTATAAGAAAATTTTAATCAGTTTCCTAAATAATATGAATGACCAATCTGTCACAAGCATAGGTTCATTAAGTCTTTGCTGATCCAGCTTGACTTTTCATACTTTCCTAAAACCACAATCAGAAACCAATCACAGTCCCTAGCTTGATGACGTGGCAGAAATTGGCAGATTAAGAAATTAATGTAAGAAATACGTTGCAAGTACAGTTCTTAACCAACCAAAAATCCGTTTATCAATTTAAAAGGGGTTGTCACAAAATTAGAATAAAAAATACTGGGAGTATGAATCCCAGGTCGTCTCCCAACGAGTTGCAGAAAAGAATGCAGGTTATTGGTTAGAGGTTTTTCAGGAAATTTATTTGGGCTTGAGAAACAGAAAAATTAAATAAGAAAATTTATATAATTCAAATAAAAGTCTTGACCGGGAGTAAATTAATTGGATATTCTATCCTTGTTGGATTTCTCTCAAGATCAATTGATAATTGAAGGTTGCTTCTACTTAGTTATCCTTTACCAAGTAAAGTAAAGGAAAGTCAAGTAAGTTGGAAGTCTACTATTCACAAGTTCTAATCCTTTCCCTTGGGAAGGATTAGCGTTAGTGACGAGAGAGCCAGCCAACAATAAACCCAATTACAATTTAACTCTTGAGTAATCCAACTCAAGGTTCTCCTTTTAATCACTCCCAATCAAGTTAGGGTACTACTCCATTATCATGAATGTAAACTTCACAAAATTGAAGAGGGAAATAAAGAAAGACATGATGATTAATAATAAAAGAAAGATCAATTAAAAAAAAAATGGTTCTTCTATGAATAAATTATAAAAATAATCCAATTGTAACTCTGAACAAATTAAGAATATGAAAGAGTAAGTGACAAGTAAGGAAACAAACTAGAATGATGAAGTCTTGGCGGAGGTAATAACTCTTCTCAATATCCCAATCCAAAAAGCAATAAAGCGAAATTCTAAGAACTATGAATGTGTAGAGAGAAAACCTAGAGGAGGAGTAAAATCAGATCTAAAACTCAAAAACTATCCTAATGTGTCGTCCTCCTTGAGTCTCTGCATGTTCCCTGGCTCTAGTCTATGTTTCTGAGCCGAAAAGTGGGTCAAAACACGGCCCAAAATCGCCCCTAGTGAATTCTGTTAATTCTGCATATCGCGCATGTCACGTGTACGTGTCGTCCATGCGTGCGCGTCATTCAGCATTTTCCCTTGCCACGCGTACGCGTCGTCCACGCGTTCGCGTCACTCCTATAGCTTCCAATCCACGTGTTCGTTTCAGGCACGCATGCGCGTCACTACAATTTCTCCATTTCGTGCGGTCGCGTGAGCCATGCATCCGCGTCGCTTCTCGCTGGTCATCTCCTTAATTTCTTGTGTTCCTTCTATTTTTGCAAGCTTCCTCTCCAATTTCCAAGTCATTCATGCCCTATAAAGCCTGAAACACTTAACACATGGATCACGGCATCGAATGGGATAAAAGAGAATTAAAGTACATAATTAAAAGTCTCTAGGAAGCAAGTTTTCAACCATGGAGTAATTTTGGGAAGGAATTGTAAATACATGCTAATCATATGAATAAATGGGTGAAGACTTGATAAAACCACACAATTAAACACAATATAAATCATAAAATAATGGTTTATCAACCTCCCCCACACTTAAATATTAGCATGTCCTCATGCTTAGTTGAAGGAGATAAAGTAAATGAGTAGGAACATGTAAAACTCATCCAATGTAATGCAACCTATATATATGAATGCAACTATATGATTCTTGTCCACTTGGTTAAAAGTAAATAAGCTCTTCAAGACAAACATAAATCAAATTCCACTAATTTAGTTTATATAGTAAGAACAGATAAAAATGCAAGAAGATAGCTCATGAAAGCAGGGAACATAGAATTTAAGCGTTGAACCCTCACTGGTAGTGTTTGTGCACTCTAGTCTCTCAAGTGTATAGGGTAATCACTCTACTCTTCTCTAATTATGCTTTCTAAATTTTGTTCTTCACCTAATCAATCAACAACATTTAATATACCAATGCAAACATCATGAGGGCTTTTTAAGGTTGTAATGGGGCTAAGGTAAGGGTAAGGGTAAATATATGGCTAAGTAAGCTTATAAATTGAATCTTTAATTAACCTAAGCCTACACCTAACATACATATACTCTATATAACTTTAGAATCATACCTAGCTACCTAAAACTTTCACTTTTGCATTACATACTCATGTACTAACTTTCTTTTAATTTTTATCACATATGCATTGATCTCTGAACTTAACTTAGCATTGGGGTAATTTTGTCCCCTTATTTATTTATTGAATATATATATATATATATATTAAACATGAAAATAAACATGGCTTATCAATGCACACAGATTTTTAATTTTTATAGTTTCACATGAGTAGGTACCCAAATTCCCATTATTTTATCATGACACATTCCCTTATTAACCCTTGTTCCCACAATCTTCCCATACTCAATTAACACACAATTTCTATCTTAAGCTAACCAAAGATTCAATTGGGATATTTAATTGTTTTTCCGCTTAAGGCTAGTGATGTGGTAAAATATAGAACAAATGGGATTAAAAGGCTCAAAATGGCTAACAAAGGTAATTTAAAGGGTAGGCTTATTTGGGATAAGTGAGCTAAACAATTAATGGCCTCAATCATACGTATGCATATAAATATATTAAACATTGGACATATAGGATGAAACAAAATAAGATTACAATCATAGAGAAGTAAACACACAAGAATAAAATATTTATGGTTAAATAATATAACCATGTAATTAAGCTCAAATCTTACAGTTTGTGTGTTCTTAGCTTTTTAAACTATGTTCCAAATACAACTTCAAGCAAATTTAACATAAAAGTTTTTATTTAAAATTAGTGAAATTTTTCAATTAAAAGGGTCTTAGAAGAAACTTATTATTTTCAATCAAGTAGAACATGCATGTGAATAACCCATTTCTATGCAATCTATCCTATTCTACAAAAGAAAAATTAACTAAATATCATATTTTATTGGTGTTAAGGAAGAAAAATTACCTCCGAAAGTCAGGTACTGACCGACCTCCCCACACTTAAGGCTTTGCACCGTCCTCGGTGCCATCTGTCAGGAACAAAGGGGGGTTGGTAGCAACATCTCCACCATCGGGACCGTCATGGCTCCCTGTGCTGGTAAATGAAGTGGAGTCCGAGGTGTCTGGGTCTTTGTAGTTCCCCATAAGTAGCTCCTTGAGGTATGTGAATTGGCGCTTGTTTCGATGCTCTCTTAACTTTTCTTTGTGTTCCTGCCGATCCAACCTTTCGAGTATCTGATGGAGCAGTTGGTTTGTTGTAGGTGCTTGTGGTGCTGGTGGAGGAATATCTTCAGCCGGTTCTGTAGGCTGGCTTGTAGTGGCTGCTAGTGGTCTGATATATTTTCCGTTAGGGACGTACTGATCATCCTTGGAAGTATGGCTTTGGTGTCCCCAGCTCTGTTGGAGGCTCCGGCTACCGAGACGAGGTCTAAAACTAAGGCGGGAAAAGGTAGGTTGCCCGCGATTTGTACGTGTCCTATTGAATTCCGGATGTGTCTTGGTAAGTTCAAGTGCTGGTCTATAAGGATACACCAGAGTAAAACAGTCATGTCTGCAGTGAAGGAGGACTCGTGAGTGCTCGAAAAGACATAATGGGACATGATCTATGCCCATACTCGAGCTTCCAAGGTAAGTGCTGAAGTCGATATGCCCTTAGGTCGGGAACAATGGTATCTGTAGATCCATCTGCTGCCAGGTTATGTGATAACTCTGAGAACGACGTCCCAGTAAAATTGATATGTCTGGCGCTTGACGAAGGCTTCTTGGAATGCATCCAATCCTTCTGGAGCAGGGGGAAGATCTAAAGCTTGTTGAATGGCCTCTTCAGTTATGGGGACTTGCTACTGACGGACATAGACAGACTGCATGGTTGGCATGTAAAAGATGGAGTAGAATTCTACTACCCATGAGAGATTAACCTGCCGTGGCTGTCTCTGTAGGAATCTTCATTGTCTTTGTTCAATTTGCGGCTCAACAAAGTTAGCAATGTTGGTTAGGAGGATAAGAAGGTATTCATTATTGTAATTCCTCTCTGCCAAGATGGGGAACATCTTCTCACAGTAGCGGTTAGGAAACCGTGCAGTGTCCTTTGCTGGGAAGGCTCTTTCTTTTTCATCGACCTTGATGATCCTCTTGATTCTTTTTGTTGAGGGTTTTACTGCTGTTGAAGATGGCTCTGCCACTAATGCTCTTTTTGTTCCTCTCCTTGCTGGTGGTTTGGGAGTAGATTTTCTCCTTTTCTTTCTTGGTGGCCATTCTGAAAAAGGAAAAAGAAAGGAACTTTTGTAAAATTATGGGTTAGAGCAAGAAAGAGAACAGGATATGTGATAATCAATGCACGGTAAATAATGATGACGTTAACACATGGTCATGACTACATGTGATAGATCATTCATGGTAATATAGCAAGTGCATGTGAAGGCAATTGAATGCAAGATGTTTATTGGCATGCCGGCAAGGGCATGAGTAGCATAGATCAAGCATACAATGTCCAAGTTAGATTACCATATAATTCAAACTAACAATCTGTTTGTAATTACAATAATATTTTAATCAATAAAATATAAAAGGGATTTTGTGAAAAAACTGGCATTAAGGTAGTAGGATAACGTAAAAGTATTGCATGATGCCATACGGGCTTTTTTACAAACACATATCATGCATGGTGAATATGTTTTTGAAAATATAGAATAGAACATGCAAGTACCCCTTTAAAAGGTAATATTAATTGTCAAACAGATCCTATGATAATCCACAAGCAAAATATAGAAACTAAAGACCGAAATAAATTTCCAACACCAATTAAAAGGAGTAAAAAGAAAGAAAGAAAAAGAAAAAGAAAATATAGATAAAGAAAGAAAAAGAAGAAGAAAACATGATAGTAATAGGAAGAATAATGGAAAAGTAAAGAGAGGGAGAAGAAATAAAAACTTTGATAATGGTGGTGAAAAAGAAGGGAGGAGAAAGTAAGAAAGAAGTAAGAAGGAAGAAGGAAGAAGAAAGAAATAAGAAAGGTTAAGGAAAAATAAGGATTTGGAGAAGAAAAGATAAGATATTTTGGCTGATCTGGATATTCTGTGCGCCGCATGTGACGCGGACGCGTGGGTCACGCGTTCGCGCGGTTGCCGCAATTGCTAAATGACGCGGACGCGTACGTCACGCGGTCCCGTGAGTTGAATGGTGCGATTGGCACGAGAGCAGCCTCGTGTTCGCGCAACTCTCTGTTCGAAACTCTTTTTGCCAAATTTGGGGGTGACGCGGTCGCGTGGTTGACACAATCGCGTGAGTGGCTATTCGTTGAAAAATGACGCGGACGCGTGGGGCACACGTTTGCGTGAGTGGGCTTTTGCTTCCAGCATGGGTCCAGCCACATTCCAGCCCAACTTACTGCCTTACACCCTGTTACGTCGATTTCACAGAGCCACGCGTTCGGTGGGTGATGCGGACGCGTAGGGAGGCTAGTTCGCAAACGACGCGAACGCGTCAGCGATGCGGTCGCGTGGACATATTTGTGCCTAAGGCAAGTCTCCAGCCACGCTTTCACGGGACTCTCTGTTCAATATGCTTTTCTTCCTTATGCACCTGTGACGCGGACGCGTCAGCGACGCTGTCGCGTCGCGTGCGTATTTTTTTTTAAATAAAAATATGCAGAATGCTCATGCGAACTATATGCAGCTATATGCAGAGATGATGAGAAGAGTTATAAAGAAAAATTAAAGTAAAAATAAAACTAAGAATGAAATGGAACGATCATACCATGGTGGGTTGTCTCCCACCTAGCACTTTGCTTTAACGTCCTTAAGTTGGACGCTCCACTAGTTCAGTCTACTGCTGTTGGTGGATCCTCCAAGAGGAAGATCTCTAGCTCCTTGTTTTTCTTCACCTTCTCATCATGATATAGCTTTAAGCGATGTCCATTGACTTTGATGAATTCAGAGCTTGAAGAATGACTCAGGTGAAAAACTCCGTATGGCTCAGCCTTCTCTACTCTATAGGGACCTTCCCATCTTGATCTCAACTTGCCTAGCATGAGCCTCAGTTTGGAGTTGTAAAGGATGATTAAGTCCCCAGGTTGGAACTCTCTCCTCTTGATGTGCTTATCATGCACAGCCTTCATCTTCTCCTTGTACAGCCTGGAATTCTCATAAGCTTCCAGGCGAAGGCTTTCTAATTCCTACAGTTGCAACTTCCTTTTAGCTCTGGCTTTCTCAAGTCCCATGTTGCATTCTTTCACTGCCCAGAAGGCTTTGTGCTCTACCTCAACTGGGAGGTGACAGGCCTTTCCATAAACTAAGCGGAAGGGACTCATCCCAATGGGTGTCTTGTATGTTGTTCTGTATGCCCAAAGTGCATCTTGTAGCCTGGTGCTCCAGTCTCTTCTATGAGGTTTGACTATTTTCTGCAATATACGCTTTATTTCTCTATTAGACACCTCGGCTTGCCCATTGGTCTGGGGATGGTAGGCTGTTGCTACTTTATGAATTATCCCATGCTTTTTCAATAATCTTGTTAGTCTCTTGTTACAAAAGTGGGTTCTTGATCGCTCACGATTGCTCGTGGTGATCCAAAGTGACAGATAATATGGTTTCTAACAAAAGAAACAACAGTGTTAGCATCATCAGTGCGTGTAGGAATTGCTTCCACCCATTTAGAAACGTAATCTACAGCTAACAGTATATAAAAGTAACCATTAGAATTTGGAATGGACCCATGAAGTCAATGCCCCAAACATCAAAAATTTCACAGAAAAGCATAATCTGTTGAGGCATCTCATCCCTCTTGGATATATTACCAAACCTTTGGCAAGGGGAACAAGATTTACAAAATTTAGCAGCGTCTTTAAAAAGAGTAGGCCACTAGAATCCACAGTCTAGAATTTTTCTAGCTATTCTTTGAGGGCCAAAATGTCCTCCACTCTCAAATGAGTGGCAGGCCTCTAAAATGGACTGAAATTCTGATTGAGGCACACACCGTCTAATTACCTAGTCAGCACCACACCTCCATAAATATGGATCATCCCATATATAATATTTGGACTCACTTTTCACCTTGTTTCTTTGATGCTTAGTAAAATTTGGAGGAAAGGTGTGGCTAACAAGATAGTTAGCTACAGGTGCATACCAAGGGACTACTTCAGATACTGCTTGTAGGTTATCAAATGGAAAATTATCATCTATAGAAGTGGAGTCATCTTTAATGTACTCAAGGCGACTCAAATGGTCTGCCACTAGATTCTGGTTACCACTCCTATCCTTGATTTCTAAATCAAATTCTTGCAGTAGTAGTATCCAACGTATAAGCCTTAGTTTGGACTCCTTTTTAGCTAATAAATATTTTAGAGCTACATGGTCTGAGTACACTATTACTTTGGTACCAAGTAAATAGGCTCAGAATTTATCCAGAGCAAAAACAATAGCAAGAAGCTCTTTTTCAGTAGTAGTGTAATTAGACTGAGCAGCGTCTAAAGTCTTAGACGCATAAGCAATTACAAAAGGATGCTTACCTTCGCGCTGAGCCAGCGCCGCTCCTACTGCATGGTTGGAGGCATCACACATAATTTCAAATGGCTAGCTCCAGTCTGGTCCTCTCACAATTGGAGCTTGAGTCAAGGCGGTCTTCAGCTTGTCAAAAGCTTGCTTACAATCATCACTGAACTCAAACTCAATATCTTTCTGTAGCAATTTGGATAAAGGCAATGCTACTTTACTGAAGTCCTTAATAAATCTCCTGTAAAAACCTGCATGGCCAAGGAACGAACGGACTTCCCTCACGGAGGAGGGGTAAGGTAAACTGGAAATAACGTCCACCTTTGCTGGATCTACAGAAATGCCAGTATTAGACACAACATGTCCTAGTACAATCCCTTATTTTACCATAAAGTGACATTTTTCAAAATTCAATACAAGATTCGTACTAACACATCTATCTAACACTCTAGATAAACTATCCAAGCAAAGGCTAAATGAATCACCATATACGCTAAAATCATCCATAAAAACCTCCATACAGTTCTCAATAAGGTCAGAGAAAAGACTCATCATGCATCTTTGGAACGTAGCGGGTGCATTGCATAAGCCAAAGGGCATTCTCTTATAAGCATAAGTTCCAAAAGGACATGTAAAAGTAGTCTTTTCCTGATCTTCAGGAGCTATATGAATTTGAAAATAACCTATATAACCATCTAAAAAGCAATAATGAGATTTACCAGATAGGCGATCAAGCATTTGATCAATGAATGGCAAGGGGTAATGATCCTTGCGAGTGGCTTGGTTGAAACGCCTATAGTTAATACAAACTCTCCATGAGTTCTGCACTCTATTTGTCAGAAGCTCTCCATGCTCATTCCTTATTGTTGTGACTCCAGACTTCTTGGGCACCACTTGTACTGGACTGACCCATTCGCTATCTGAGATGGGGTAAATGATATCTGCTTCAAGTAGCCTAGTCACTTCTTTCTTGACAACTTCTAAGATGGTGGGATTCAATCTTCTTTGAGGTTGACGGACAGGCTTTGCTCCCTCTTCTAAGAATATTCTATGCTAACAAACTTGAGGGTTGATGCCTACTATATCCGCCAGGCTCCATCCAATTGCTTTCTTATGTTTTCTCAGCACACTGAGTAGCTGTTCTTCTTGTTGAGAGGTGAGTTCCCTTGCAATGATAACTGGAAACTTCTGCTTGTCCTCAAGGTAAGCATACTTGAAGTGCGGAGGGAGGGGCTTTAATTCTAATTTCTGCTCATAGCCAGGCTCTGGGTCATCCGGAGCTGGTGATAATGGCAAAGTGCTCTCGTTGTCTTCAGAAAATGTCCCCATACTTGGACCTTGCCCTATGTACTTCTCTTCTAATTCTTCCTGGTGAACTTCAACTATAGTTTCATCAATAATGTTGCATTGGGAGATAGAATGATCTTCCGGAGGATGCTTTATAGCTTCATTTAAACTAAACTTCACTATTCTGCCATCTATCTCAAAGGAGTAAGTTCCTGAGAATGCATCCAGCTTGAACTTTAAAGTCTTCAGGAATGGTCTTCCAAGTAGGATTGATGATGGCCTTCCTGAGTCATTAGAGGGCATTTCCAAGATATAGAAGTCAATGGGAAATATGAGCCCCTTAATGCTCACTAATACATCTTCAGCAATTCCAACCACTGTAATAATGCTTTTATCTGCTAACACAAAACGAGCTGCCGACCTTTTTAAGGGAGGGAGCCTCAAGGTATCATATATAGATAAAGGCATTATACTAACACACGCTCCTAAATCACATATACAGTCAGAAAATATCACACCTCCAATGGTACGGTTAACCATACATGGACCTGGATCACTACATTTTTCAGGTATACCTCCCATTAAAGCAGATATAGAGCTACCTAAAGGAATATTTTCTAATTTATTAATTTTATCTTTATGTATACATAAATCCTTTAGAAACTTCGCATATTTAGATACTTGTTGAATAACATCAAAAAGGGGAACAGTTACCTCAACCTTTTTTAATATTTCTACCATTTTGGGATCAAGTTCCATCTGCTTCCTAGGCTTCCTTGCGAGTTGTGGAAAGGGGATAAGACGGGCATTTTCTGCGGCGTCTGCATCCTTCGGTGCTTCTTTCTGTGGTTGAGCTTCTTCTTCTTCAACTATGTCCTGTACGTCCTCTTCCTCTTCAGCATCTTCTAACTCCACCACCTCTTCAGCTGGGGCGTGTTCTGGTGGGTTTGGCTCCTCCTGATTCCTCTCTTGCAGCGTGGTTCCAGACCTTAGGGTGATGGCATTGATGCCACCCTTTGGATTAGAAAAGGGTTGAGAAGGAATTCCACTGGAACTTGCATGTTGAGTGTTAGAAGTATTGGATGATCCCATCTGAAAGATGAGAGCTTGTATAGCGGATGTTAGACCGTTAAGTAAACTTTCCATGCTCTTTTGTCCTTGTGCAAGGGATTGAAGCATCTCGTCATTAGGAGAGGAATTAAAATAAGTGATCTAAGGAACTTGTTGGTTGTGCTGTGGTCCTTGGGATTGCCTTAAGTGAGGTGCTCTCTAGTGCTGGTTCTGGTTCTACTGCCTGTTGTTGTTATTATTCCACCTCTAATTTCTCTGATTGTCTTTGCCTCCTCTGTTATAGTTGTCCCTCCAGTCATGGTTGGAGTTGTCTTGCCAACTCTGGTTATAGTTCCCACTTTGGTTGTAGTTGCTGCCTTGTTGATTGTATCCTTGATTCGGGCGGTCATAAAAGTTATGAGTGGCTGCTACAGTATTGTCTTCCTGTTGGAGTTGCGGACATTCATCAGTATAATAACTATAATTAGCACAAATTTTGCACACTCTCTGTGGGACTAACTGTTGACTTTGCTGTGGTGGGACAGGTTGAGCTTGTTGTTGACTTAACTGCATCTGTTTCAGTAGGTTGGTCATCTCACATATACTCTGGGTCAGGGAAGTAGTCTCACTACTAGAGGTAACCTCGTTAACAGCTTTGGGATGGCTGCGCCTCTGTCTGTGATTCCTAGTGGATTCAGCTAAGTTGCTGATCAGCTGCCATGCTTCATTTGTGGTTTGGTACTTTTTCAAAGAACCATTACTGGAACCTTCCAGTGTAGTCTTATCCTGGGGCTTCATGCCTTGTGTGAAGTAGCTGATCAATACTAGTTTATCAATCATGTGATGGGGACATGCATCCAAGAGATTGTTGAAGCGCTCCCAATATTCGTAGAGAGTCTCGCATTCGCCTTGAATAATCATGGAAATCTCTTTTCCCAATCTATCAGTAACCTCAGCCGGAAAGTATTTTTCCAAAAACTCTCTTCTAAGCGTATCCCAGTTAGTAACAGTCGCTTGCGGCTGAGCGTAGTACCACTCTCTCGCCTTTCCCTCAAGAGAAAATGGGAAAGTGATTAACAAAATAGAAGTTTCATCTGCACCATGACGCCTAACAGTAGAACAGGCTGTCTGGAAGTTCCTAAGGTGCTTGATAGGCTCCTGAGCGGGTAAGCCATGAAACTTGGGCAACAAGTTGATAAGTGCAGTTTTCAGTTCGAAATCTACAGCCACAGTTGGGTGATGCACTTGAAACGGCTTCAAGGTGAAGTCTAGGGCTCCTGCCTCCTGGAGAGTAACTCTCCTAGGTGCTACCATGTTACCTGCACGTGAATTAACTAAAGTAGTAGTAAATGAGCCTGTCTCGCTCTCAGATGGCGGTTCAGATTCGTCCTCAGATGAGACTGGTAAATTGATAACAATCACTTCACCACCCTCAGAGGCTAACCGACGTCTAGTCCGTCTAATATGTGAAAGAGTTCTTTCAATTTCAGGATCAAATGGGACTAAACTCGGATCAGGCAACGAACGCGTCATTCCACGAGAGAAATATATAGCTCATGGTAATAAAAAAAATAAAATAAAATGCAAATAAATAAATTCCAATAAATAAATTAGCACACTATTGCAACTCCCCGGCAACGGCGCCAAAAATTGACGTGGCAGAAATTGGCAGATTAAGAAATTAATGTAAGAAATACGTTGCAAGTACAGTTCTTAACCAACCAAAAATCCGTTTATCAATTTAAAAAGGGTTGTCACAAAATTAGAATAACAAATACTGGGAGTATGAGTCCCAGGTCGTCTCCCAACGAGTTGCAGGAAAGAATGCAGGTTATTGGTTAGAGGTTTTTCAGGAAATTTATTTGGGCTTGAGAAACAAAAAAAAATTAAATAAGAAAATTTATATAATTCAAATAAAAGTCTTAACCAGGAGTAGATTAATTGGAAGTTCTATCCTTGTTGGATTTCTCTCAAGATCAATTGATAATTGAAGGTTGCTTCTACTTAGTTATCCTTTACCAAGTGAAGTAAAGGAAAGTCAAGTAAGTTGGAAGTCTACTTCTATTCACAAGTTCTAATCCTCTCCCTTGGGAAGGATTAGCGTTAGTGACTAGAGAGCCAACCAACAATAAACCCAATTACAATTTAACTCTTGAGTAATCCAACTCAAGGTTCTCCTTTTAATCACTCCCAATCAAGTTAGGGTACTACTCCATTATCATGAATGTAAACTTCACAAAATTGAAGAGAGAAATAAAGAAAGACATGATGATTAATAATAAAGAAAGATCAATTAAAATAAAAATGGTTCTTGTATGAATAAATTATAAAAATAATCCAATTGTAACTCTGAACAAATTAAGGATATGAAAGAGTAAGTGACAAGTAAGGAAATAAACTAGAATGATGAAGTCTTGGCGGAGGTAATAACTCTTCTCAATATCCCAATCCAAAAAGCAATAAAGCAAAATTCTAAGAATTATGAATGTGTAGAGAGAAAACCTAGAGGAGGAGTAAAATCAGATCTAAAACTCAAAAACTATCCTAATGTGTCGTCCTCCTTGAGTCTCTGCATGTTCCCTGGCTCTAGTCTATATTTCTGAGCCAAAAACTGGGTCAAAACACGGCCCAAAATCGCCCCCAGCAAATTCTGTTAATTCTACAGATCGTGCATGTCACGCGTACGCGTCGTCCACGCGTGCGCGTCATTCAGCGTTTTCCCTTGCCACGCGTACGCATCATCCACGCGTTCGCGTCACTCGTGCAGCTTCCAATCCACGCGTTCGTTTCAGGCACGCGAGCGCGTCACTACAATTTCTCCATTTCACGCGGTCGCGTGAGCCATGCGTCCGCATCGCTTCTCGCTGGTCATCTCCTTAATTTCTTGTGTTCCTTCCATTTTTGCAAGCTTCCTCTCCAATTTCCAAGTCATTCATGCCCTATAAAGCCTGAAACACTTAACACATGGATCACGGCATCGAATGGGATAAAGGAGAATTAAAATACATAATTAAAAGTCTCTAGGAAGCAAGTTTTCAACCATGGAGTAATTTTGGGAAGGAATTGTAATTACATGCTAATCATATGAATAAATGGGTGAAGACTTGATAAAACCACACAATTAAACACAATATAAATCATAAAATAATGGTTTATCACTCGAGTAACTTAAACAAATTTAGCAATCAAATCATCATCTCATATCAATATCTAATCTTAAGGGTACCACAACAAAAATAAACACAGGAAAAACAGACAAGAAAAACACAAGTATAGATAACAGTTACAGTAAATATCTCAGATAGCAATTAATAACAGTTAAGCAATTAGGCAAACCCAAACAATTCAAACTCAAGCAAAGCATACAAATGCACATGATGAATGCCTATCCTATGGCTGATGAGTCTCATTTGTCGGTTATATAGCCAACCTGACATGTTTGGTAGCTAACCCAGACATTGTGCTCTTGAAAACTGGTGAGCGGTATAGTACCATGATCCTCACCTGGTGAGCGGTAAACCACCTCGATCCTCACTATCTGCGGGTGATAAACCACCTCGATCCCCACAGACATTTTTAATTGGAAAACAACACACGTGGGCGGTAAATAACCACGATCCCCACAATAATTTCATATCAAATCTGGTGGGGATCGTAGTTCTTTATCACCCACCAGATTTGATATGAAATTATTGTGGGGATCGTGGTTATTTACCACCCATGTATGTTGTTTTTCAATTGAAAATATCTGTGGGAATCAAGGTAGTTTACCACCCGTAGATGGTGTGGATCGAGGTAGATTACCGCTCACCAGGTGAGGATCGTGGTACTGTACCATTCACTAGTTTTCAAGAGGGCAATGTCCAGGTTAGCTACCGGACATGTCGGATTGGCTATATAACCGACAGATGAGACTCATCAGCCATAGGACAGGCATTCATCATGTGCATTTGTATGTTTTGCTTGAGTTTGAATTGTTTGGGTTTGCCTGATTGCTTAACTATTATTAACTACTATCTGAGCTATTTGCTGTAACTGCTATTTATACTTGTGTTTTCCTTGTCTATTTTTGTTGTGGTACCCTTGAGATTGGATATTGATGATGAAATGATGATTTGATTGCTAAATTTGTTTAAGTTACTTGAGCTAGGGGTTATGATTGGTTTCTAATTGAGGTTTTCGGAAAGTATGAAAAATCAAACTGGATCAACAAAGACTTAATGAACCTATGCTTAGGACAGATTGGTCATTCATATAGTTTAGAAAACTGATTAAAATTTTCTTATAAGAAAAGAAAGGTTTTGGTTTTCTGGAATATTTAAATATTGGTTTTTGAAAAAGGTTTATTATCATACTAGAAGTAGTTCATTCTATGAAAAGCAAAAAAGGAAGGAAAGGCTTCATGGCCATTAAAATTAGATCTTGAGAAAGCATATGACAAGTTGGATTGGAACTTCATTCTGGACTCTTTAGAGAATGCTCGCATTCCTCCAAAGATTGTTAATCTCATTGGATGTTGCATCTCTATTTCTTCCATCAGTATGTTGTGGAATGGTTCTACTTCAGAAGCCTTAGCTTCAACTCTTCTAGAGGAATTCGACAGGAAGACCCTCTATCCCCTTATTTATTTGTTATTTGCGCTGAAAAATTGTCTTATTTAATAAACAAGCTTGTTATGAACTAACAAGAAAACACCAAACTTAAAATATGAAACTAAATTCAAACAGAAAAACTCAATTATCTGTTTATAAAATTTTCAAAAAATTTAAAAAGAGAAAATAAGGATTTAAAAAAAATTTCAACCAAAAACAATAATAGAAGACTCTTAACCAAAAAGAAAAAAATTTTCCTAATCTAAGCAACAAAATAAATCGTCAATTGTCCAAACTCGAACAATCCCCAGCAACGGCGCCAAAAACTTGGTGCACGAATTGTAAATCACACTTTTCACAACTCGTCCCTAAAGGAATAAAATCCTGGTCTAAGCGGCTAAACCAAGCTATCCCTAACCATGTGCTTGTGGCGTGTAGGTGTCAAGTGAAAACTTGAGACTGAGCAGTTAAAGTCGTGGTCCAAAGCAAAAAAAAAAAGAGTGTACTTAAGAGCTCTGGACACCTCTAATTGGGGACTCTAGCAAAGCTGAGTCACAATCTGAAAAGGTTCACCCAATTATGTGTCTGTGGCATTTATGTATCCGGTGGTAATAGTGGAAAACAAAGTGCTTAGGGTCACGGCCAAGACTCATTAAGTAGCTGTGTTCAAGAATCAACATACTGAACTAGGAGAATCAATAACACTATCTGAATTCTGAGTTTCTATAGATGCCAATCATTCTAAACTTCAATGGATAAAGTGAGATGCCAAAACTATTCAAGAAGCAAAAAGCTATAAGTCCCGCTCATATGATTGCAGCTATGTTTCATTGATAGTTTGGAATTTATAGTATATTCTCTTCTTTTTATCCTATTTTGATTTTCAGTTGCTTGGGGACAAGCAACAATTTAAGTTTGGTGTTGTGATGAGCGGATAATTTATACGCTTTTTGACATTGTTTTTGGTATGTTTTTAGTAGGATCTAGTTACTTTTAGGGATGTTTTCATTAGTTTTTATGTTAAATTCACATTTCTGGACTTTACTATGAGTTTATGTGTTTTTCTGTGATTTCAGGTATTTTCTGGCTGAAATTGAGGGACTTGAGCAGAAATCAGATTCAGAGGTTGAAGAAGGACTGCTGATGCTGTTGGATTCTGACCTCCCTGCACTCAAAGTGGATTTTCTGGAGCTACAGAACTCGAAATGGCGCGCTTCCAATTGCGTTGGAAAGTAGACATCCAGGGCTTTCCAGCAATATATAATAGTCCATACTTTGGCCAAGAATTGACGATGTAAACTGGCGTTCAACGCCAGCCTTCTACCCAAATCTGGCGTCCAGCGCCAGAAAAAGATCCAAAACCAGAGCTGAACGCCCAAACTGGCATAGAAACTGGCGTTCAACTCCACAAATGGCCTCTGCACGTGCTACACTTAAGCTCAGCCCAAACACACACCAAGTGGGCCCCGGAAGTGGATTTATGCATCAATTACTTACTCATGTAAACCCTAGTAGCTAGTTTATTATAAATAGGACCTTTTACTATTGTATTAGGTATCTTTTGATCATCTTAGGATCTTAGGACCATCTTTGAACGCATTGTTCTTAGACCATAGGGGCTGGCCATCTCGGCCATGCCTGGACCTTCACTTATGTATTTTCATACGGTAGAGTTTCTACACTCCATAGATTAAGGTGTGGAGCTCTGCTGTTCCTCAAAGATTAATGCAAGTACCACTGTTTTCTATTCAATTCTTCTTATTTCTCTTCTAAGATATCCATTCGCACCCAAGAACGTGATGAAGGTGATGATTATGTGTGACGCTCATCACCATCTCCCTTATGAACGCGTGCCTGACAAACACTTCTGTTCTACATGAATTAAGCTAGAATGAATATCTCTTAGATCTCCTAACCAGAATCTTCGTGGTGTAAGCTAGAATGATGGCGGCATTCAAGAGAATCCGGAAAGTCTAAACCTTGTCCGTGGTATTCCGAGTAGGATTCAATGATTGAATGACTGTGACGGGCTCCTAACTCGCGATTGCAGGGCGTTAGTGACAGACGCAAAAGGATAGTAAATCCTATTCCAGCATGATCGAGAACCGACAGATGAATAGCCGTGCCGTGACAGGGTGCGTGAGCACATTATTCACTGAGAGGATAAGATGAAGCCATTGCCAAGGGTGATGCCTCCAGACGATTAGCCGTGCCGTGACAGGGCATTGGATCATTTTCCCGAGAGATGACCGAAAGTAGCCATTGACAGTGGTGATGTATCACATAAAGCCAGCCATGGAAAGGAGTAAGACTGATTGGATGAAGATAGCAGGAAAGCAGAGGTCCAGAGGAACGAAAAGCATCTCCATTCGCTTATCTGAAATTCCTGCCAATGAATCTACATAAGTATCTCTATCCCTTTTATTATTTATTTTAATCTAATAAAGCATCATGTTTAAATCCGCCTGACTGAGATTTGCAAGGTGACCATAGCTTGCTTCATACCAACAATCTCCGTGGGATTCGACCCTTACTCACGTAAGGTATTACTTGGACGACCCAGTGCACTTGCTGGTTAGTTGTATCGAAGTTGTGACAATTATGAATTAAGATCAAAGCACCAAGCTTTGGAGCCATTACCAGGGATTGTTCGAGCCTGGAGATCACAATTTCGTGCACCAAGTTTTTGGCGCCGTTGCCGGGGATTGTTTGTGTATGGACAACTGACGGTTCATCTTGTTGCTCAGATTAGGTAATTTTCTTTTTATTTTATTTTCAAAAATTTTTCAAAAAAAAAAAATTTCTAAAATTTTCTCATCTGTTTTCGAAAAAAATAAAAATGTTTTCAAAAATAAATTATTCCATGGCTTCAAAATTTTTAAGAATGAATTCTAGTGTTTCATGAAATATGTTGAATCATATCTGGCTGTAAAGCTATACCCAAACTACTTTGGGATTGGTATTCAACTAATCACTCCAGCCCATGTAATTATATGTTGCAGCCTGGCTGGCTGTAAAGCCATGTCTAAATTCATTTGGACTGAGGCAGCAATTTGTTATCAAGAGCAAGTTAGTTGGAGTTAATCCACCTGCTACTGTTTCTGATCACCTGCTGAAGCTTGGCTGGCCATTGGCCATGTCTAGTGTTTTGGACTGGAGCTTTCATTGAAAGCTTGGCTGGCTAGTGAGCCATGTCTAATTCCTGGACTGAAGCTTTAGACTAACATGGCAAGATTCCTGGAATTCATATTAAAAATTTTGGAATCCTTATTTTTTCTTTTTCAAGAGTATTTTCGAAAAATATAAAATAAAAATCCAAAAAAATTAGAAAATCATAAAAATCAAAAATATTTTTTGTTTCTTGTTTGAGTCTTGAGTCATATCATAAGTTTGGTGTCAATTGCATATGCATCTTGCATTTTTCGAAAATTTCATGCATTCATGGTGTTCTTCATGATCTTCAAGTTGTTCTTGGTAAGTCTTCTTGTTTGATCTTGATGATTTTTTGTTTTGTGTCTTTTCATGTTTATCATATGCATTCTTGAATTCTTAGTGCATAAGCATTAAAGAATTCTAAGTTTGGTGTCTTACATGTTTTCTTTGCATCAAAAATTTTTCAAAAATATGTTCTTGATGTTCATCATGTTCTTCATAGTGTTCTTGGTGTTCATCTTGACATTCATAGCATTCATGCATGCATTCATTGTTTTGATCTAAAAATTTCATGCATTGCATCCTTTTAGTGTTTTTCTCTTACATCATAAAAATTCAAAAATCAAAAAAATATCTTTCCCTTTTTCTCTCCTCAAATTCGAAAATTTGGATTGACTTTTTCAAAAATTTTTAAAATCAAGTTGTTTCTTATGAGTCAAATCAAATTTTCAATTTGAAAATCTTATCTTTTTCAAAATCTTTTTCAAAAATCAAATCTTTTTCAAAATTCTTAGTTATTTTCGAAAATTCCAAAAATATTTTTCAAAAATCTTTTTCTTATTTTTATATCAAATTTTCGAAAATAACATAATCAATTAATGTTTTGATTCAAAAATTTGAAGTTTGTTACTTGCTTGTTAAGAAAGATTCAAACTTTAAGTTCTAGAATCATATCTTGCGATTTCTTATGAATCAAGTCATTAATTGAGATTTTAAAAATCAAATCTTTTTCAAAAACTAATTTCTATCATATCTTTTCAAAATATCTTCTCATCTTATCTTTTTCAAAAATATCTTTTCAAAATATCTTTTCTAACTTCCTAACTTCTTATCTCTTCAAAATTTGTTTCAACTAACTAACTAACTTTTTGTTTGTTTCTTAACTTTTTCAAAACCACCTAACTAACTCTCTCTCTCTAATTTTCGAAAATATCTCCCCCTTTTTTCAAAAATTTCTTTTTAATTAACTAATTATTTTTATTTTTATTTCAAAAAAATTTTCGAAAAATACTAACAAATTTTCAAAAACCAATTTTCAAAAATCACTAACTCCTTTTCAAAATAATTTTCGAAAATTATACCTCCCCCATCCTATTCTATTTATTCATTCATATCCTAACATCTCATCTCACATATCTTCCATTCGTACAGTTGTGTTTCTTCCTTTACATCACATTCTTTATCTCCCCCTCTTTTCTTCCACTCACACAGGGATCCCTATACGATGGTATAAAGGATCTCTATTATTATTATCATTTTCCTGTCCATTTTTCCTTGTCATATGAGCAGGAGCAAGGATAAGAACATTCTTGTGGAAGCAGATCCAGAACCTGAAAGGACTCTGAAGAGAAAATTAAGAGGAGCTAAAATACAACAATCCAGAGAAAACCTTTCAGAAATTTTTGAACAGGAAGAGGAGATGGCAGCCGAAAATAATAATAATATAAGGAAGATGCTTGGTGACTTTACTGCACCTAATTCCAATTTACATGGAAGAAGCATCTCTATTCCTGCCATTGGAGCAAACAACTTTGAGCTGAAACCTCAATTAGTTTCTCTGATGCAGCAGAACTGCAAGTTTCATGGACTTCCATCTGAAGATCCTTTTCAGTTCTTAACTAAATTCTTGCAGATATGTGATACTGTTAAGACTAATGGAATAGATCCTGAAGTCTACAGGCTCATGCTTTTCCCTTTTGCTGTAAGAGACAGAGCTAGATTATGGTTGGATTCTCAACCCAAAGACAGCCTGAACTCTTGGGATAAGCTGGTCACGGCTTTCTTAGCCAAGTACTTTCCTCCTCAAAAGTTGAGCAAGCTTAGAGCTGATGTTCAAACCTTCAGACAGAAAGAAGGTGAATCCCTCTATGAAGCTTGGGAAAGATACAAACAGTTGACCAAAAAGTGTCCTTCTGACATGCTTTCAGAATGGACCATCCTGGATATATTCTATGATGGTTTATCTGAGTTATCAAATATGTCATTGGATACTTCTGCAGGTGGATCCATTCACCTAAAGAAAACGCCTGCAGAAGCTCAAGAACTCATTGACATGGTTGCTAATAACCAGTTCATGTACACTTCTGAAAGGAATCCTGTGAGTAATGGGACGCCTATGAAGAAGGGAGTTCTTGAGGTTGATACTCTGAATGCCATATTGGCTCAGAATAAAATATTGACTCAGCAAGTCAATATGATCTCTCAGAGTCTGAATGGAATGCAAGCTGCATCCAACAGTACTCAAGAGGCATCTTCTGAAGAAGAAGCCTATGATCCTGAGAACCCTGCAATAGCAGAGGTAAATTACTTAGGTGAACCTTATGGAAACACCTATAACTCAACATGGAGAAATCATCCAAATTTCTCATGGAAGGATCAAAAGCCCCAACAAGGCTTTAATAATGGTGGAAGAAACAGGTTTAGCAATAGCAAGCCTTTTCCATCATCAACTCAGCAACAGACAGAGAACTCTGAACAAAATGCTTCTAATTTAGCAAATCTAGTCTCTGATCTATCTAAGGCCACTGTAAGTTTCATGAATGAAACAAGGTCTTCCATTAGAAATCTGGAAGCACAAGTGGGCCAGCTGAGTAAAAGGATCACTGAAATCCCTCCTAGTATTCTCCCAAGCAATACAGAAGAGAACCCAAAAGGAGAATGCAAGGCCATTGACATAAGCACCATGGCCGAACCTGTGAGGAGAGGAGAGGACGTGAATCCCAAGGAGGAAGACCTCCAGGGACGTCCAGTGATCAATAAGGAGCTTCCCTCTGGGGAACCAAAGGACTCTGAGGCTCATCTAGAGACCATAGAGATTCCATTGACCCTCCTTATGCCCTTCATGAGCTCTGATGAGTATTCCTCTTCTGAAGAGAATGAGGATGTCACTGAAGAGCAAACTGCCAAGTTTCTTGATGCAATCATGAAGCTGAATGCCAAATTGTTTGGCATTGATGCTTGGGAAGTTGAACCTCCCTTGTTCATCAATGAACTAAGTGATCTGGATCAACTGACATTGCCTCAGAAGAGACAGGATCCTGGAAAGTTCATAATACCCTGTACCATAGGCACCATGATCTTTAAGGCTCTGTGTGACCTTGGTTCAGGAATAAACCTCATGCCCCTCTTTGTAATAGAGAAACTGGGAATCTATGGGGTGCAAGCTGCTAAAATCTCACTAGAGATGGCAGACAGCTCAAGAAGACAGGCTTATGGACAAGTAGAAGATGTATTAGTAAAGGTTGAGGGCCTTTACATACCTACTGATTTCATAGTCCTGGATACTGGAAAGGAAGAGGATGAATCCATCATCCTAGGAAGACCTTTCATGGCCACAGCAAGAGCTGTGATTGATGTTGACAGAGGTGAAATAGTCCTTCAATGGAATGAGAACTCCCTTGTATTCAAAACTCAAGGATCTCCCTCTGCAACCATGGAGAGGAAGCTTGAAAAGCTTCTCTCAAAGCAGAGTCAACCAGAGCCCCCACAGTCAAACTCTAAGTTTGGTGTTGGGAGGCCACAATCAAACTCTAAGTTTGGTGTTGAACTCCCATATCCAAACTCTAAGTTTGGTGTTGGAGAGTCTCAACAAAGCTCTGCACAGCTGTGAGGCTCCATGAGAGCCCACTGTCAAGCTATTGACATTAAAGAAGCGCTTGTTGGGAGGCAACCCAATGTTTATCTAATTCTTATTTTTATTGTTTTTCATGTTTTCTTAGGTTCATGATCATGTGGAGTCACAAAATAAATAGAAAAATTGAAAACGGAATCAAAAAACAGCAGAAGAAAAATCACACCCTGGAGGAGCATCTGTCTGGCGTTCAGCGCCAGAACAGAGCATGGTTCTGGCGCTGAACGCCCAAAATGGGCAGCTTCTGGGCGCTGAACGCCAGAACAGGCATGGTTCTGGCGTTCAACGCCAGAAATGGCACACAGATGGGCGTTGAACGCCCAAAATGGCCACCAACCTAGCGTTGAACGCCCAGAGTTGGGTACAAAGGCATTTTTACATGCCTAAGGGGTGCAGGGATATAATTCCTTGAACACCTCAGGATCTGTGGACCCCACAGGATCCACTCAGGATTTGTGGACCCCACAGGATCCCCACCTACCTCCACTCACTTCTTCTCACCACTCTCTTTCACACAACCCCACAAACACTCTTCCCTAAAAACCCCTCACCAATCACCTCAATCTCTCTTCCCCACTAAACCTTCACCACTCACATCCATCCACTCTTCCCCATAAACCTACCTCATTAACTCCACCTACCTTCAAAATTCAAAACCAATTTCCCACCCAAACCCACCCATATGGCCGAACCAATACCCCCCCTCCCTTCCCTATATAAAGACCTCCATTCTTCATCAAATTCACACAACACACCCCTCTACACTCCTCTTAGCCGAAACCTCATCTCCCTCTCCCTCTCCATATTTCTTCTTCTTCTTCTTCTATTTCTTTTGTTTATTGCTCGAGGGCGAGCAATATTCTAAGTTTGGTGTGGTAAAAGCATAGATTTTTTGTTTTTCCATTACCATTGATGGCATCTAAGACCGGAGAATCCTCTAGAAGAGGAAAAGGGAAGATAAAAGCTTCCACATCCGAATCATGGGAGATGAAAAGGTTCATCTCCAAAGCCCATCAAGACCACTTCTATGATGTTGTGGCCAAGAAAAAGGTGATCCCTGAGGTCCCTTTTAAACTCAAAAGAAATGAGTATCCGGAGATCCGACATGAAATTCAAAGAAGAGGTTGGGAAGTTCTAACATATCCCATCCAACAAGTCGGCATCATAATGGTTCAAGAGTTCTATGCCAATGCATGGATCACCAAGAACCATGATCAAAGTAAGAACCCGGATCCAAAGAACTATGTTACAATGGTTCGGGGGAAATACTTAGATTTTAGTCCGGAGAATGTGAGGTTGGCGTTCAACTTGCCATACATGGAAGAGAACGCACGCCCCTACACAAGGAGAGTCAACTTTGATCAAAGGTTGGACCAAGTCCTTATGGACATATGTGTAGAAGGAGCTCAATGGAAGATTGACTCCAAAGGCAAGCCGGTTCAACTAAGAAGATTGGACCTCAAGCCTATAGCTAGAGGATGGTTGGAGTTTATTCAATGCTCAATCATTCCCACTAGCAACCGGTCTGAAGTTACTATAGACCGGGCCATCATGATCCATAGCATCATGATTGGAGAAGAGGTGGAAGTTCATGAGATTATACCTCAAGAACTCTACAAGGTGGCTGACAAGTCCTCCACCATGGCAAGGTTAGCCTTTCCTCACCTCATTTGCCACCTATGCAATTCAGCTGGGATTGACATAGAGGGAGATATCCTCATTAAAGAGGAAAAGCCCATCACTAAGAAAAAGATGGAGCAAGCAAGAGAGCCCAGTCATGGAGCTCAAGAGGCGCAAGAAGCTCATCACCATGAGATTCCGGAAATGCCTCAAATGCACTTTCCTCCACAAAACTATTGGGAGCACATCAACACCTCCCTAGAAGAATTGAGTTCCAATATGGGACAACTAAGGGTGGAACATCAAGAGCACTCCATCATGCTCCATGAAATAAGAGAAGATCAAAAAGCAATGAGGGAGGAGCAACAAAGACAAGGAAGAGACATAGAAGAGCTCAAGGACATCATTGGTTCCTCAAGAAGGAAACGCCACCATCACTAAGGTGGATTCATTCCTTGTTCTTATTTCTTCTGTTTTTCGTTTTCTATGTTATGTACTTATCTGTGTTTGTGTCTTCATTACATGATCATTAGTAGTAGTAACTATGTCTTAAAGTTATGAATGTCCTATGAATCCATCACCTCTCTTAAATAAAAAAAATGTTTTAATTCAAAAGAACAAGAAGTACATGAGTTTCGAATTTATCCTTGAACTTAGCTTAATTATATTGATGTGGTGACAATGCTTCTTGTTTTCTGAATGAATGCTTGAACAGTGCATATGTCTTTTGAAGTTGTTGTTTAAGAATGTTAAATATGTTGGCTCTTGAAAGAATGATGACTAGGAGACATGTTATTTGATAATCTGAAAAATCATAAAAATGATTCTTGAAGCAAGAAAAAGCAGCAAAGAACAAAGCTTGCAGAAAAAAAAAAAAAACATAGGCAAAAAAAAATAGAAAAAAAATAATAAAGAAAAAGAAAAAGCAAGCAGAAAAAGCCAATAACCCTTAAAACCAAAAGGCAAGGGCAAATAAAAAGGATCCCAAGGCTTTGAGCATCAGTGGATAGGAGGGCCTAAAGGAATAAAATCCTGGTCTAAGCGGCTAAACCAAGCTATCCCTAACCATGTGCTTGTGGCGTGTAGGTGTCAAGTGAAAACTTGAGACTGAGCAGTTAAAGTCGTGGTCCAAAGCAAAAAAAAAAAGAGTGTACTTAAGAGCTCTGGACACCTCTAATTGGGGACTCTAGCAAAGCTGAGTCACAATCTGAAAAGGTTCACCCAATTATGTGTCTGTGGCATTTATGTATCTGGTGGTAATAGTGGAAAACAAAGTGCTTAGGGTCACGGCCAAGACTCATTAAGTAGCTGTGTTCAAGAATCAACATACTGAACTAGGAGAATCAATAACACTATCTGAATTCTGAGTTTCTATAGATGCCAATCATTCTAAACTTCAATGGATAAAGTGAGATGCCAAAACTATTCAAGAAGCAAAAAGCTATAAGTCCCGCTCATATGATTGCAGCTATGTTTCATTGATAGTTTGGAATTTATAGTATATTCTCTTCTTTTTATCCTATTTTGATTTTCAGTTGCTTGGGGACAAGCAACAATTTAAGTTTGGTGTTGTGATGAGCGGATAATTTATACGCTTTTTGACATTGTTTTTAGTATGTTTTTAGTAGGATCTAGTTACTTTTAGGGATATTTTCATTAGTTTTTATGTTAAATTCACATTTCTGGACTTTACTATGAGTTTGTGTGTTTTTCTGTGATTTCAGGTATTTTCTGGCTGAAATTGAGGGACTTGAGCAGAAATCAGATTCAGAGGTTGAAGAAGGACTGCTGATGCTGTTGGATTCTGACCTCCCTGCACTCAAAGTGGATTTTCTGGATCTACAGAACTCGAAATGGCGCGCTTCCAATTGCGTTGGAAAGTAGACATCCAGGGCTTTCCAGCAATATATAATAGTCCATACTTTGGCCAAGAATTGACGACGTAAACTGGCGTTCAACGCCAGCCTTCTGCCCAAATCTGGCGTCCAGCGCCAGAAAAGGATCCAAAACCAGAGCTGAACGCCCAAACTGGCATAGAAACTGGCGTTCAACTCCACAAATGGCCTCTGCACGTGCTACACTTAAGCTCAGCCCAAACACACACCAAGTGGGCCCCGGAAGTGGATTTATGCATCAATTACTTACTCATGTAAACCCTAGTAGCTAGTTTATTATAAATAGGACCTTTTACTATTGTATTAGGTATCTTTTGATCATCTTAGGATCTTAGGACCATCTTTGAACGCATTGTTCTTAGACCATAGGGGCTGGCCATCTCGGCCATGCCTGGACCTTCACTTATGTATTTTCATACGGTAGAGTTTCTACACTCCATAGATTAAGGTGTGGAGCTCTGCTGTTCCTCAAAGATTAATGCAAGTACCACTGTTTTCTATTCAATTCTTCTTATTTCTCTTCTAAGATATCCATTCGAACCCAAGAACGTGATGAAGGTGATGATTATGTGTGACGCTCATCACCATCTCCCTTATGAACGCGTGCCTGACAAACACTTCTGTTCTACATGAATTAAGCTAGAATGAATATCTCTTAGATCTTCTAACCAGAATCTTCGTGGTGTAAGCTAGAATGATGGCGGCATTCAAGAGAATCTGGAAAGTCTAAACCTTGTCCGTGGTATTCCGAGTAGGATTCAATGATTGAATGACTGTGACGGGCTCCTAACTCGCGATTGCAGGGCGTTAGTGACAGACGCAAAAGGATAGTAAATCCTATTCCAGCATGATCGAGAACCGACAGATGAATAGCCGTGCCGTGACAGGGTGCGTGAGCACATTATTCATTGAGAGGATAAGATGAAGCCATTGACAAGGGTGATGCCTCCAGACGATTAGCCGTGCCGTGACAGGACATTGGATCATTTTCCCGAGAGATAACCGAAAGTAGCCATTGACAGTGGTGATGTATCACATAAAGCCAGCCATGGAAAGGAGTAAGACTGATTGGATGAAGATAGCAGGAAAGCAGAGGTCCAGAGGAACGAAAAGCATCTCCATTCGCTTATCTGAAATTCCTGCCAATGAATCTACATAAGTATCTCTATCCCTTTTATTATTTATTTTAATCTAATAAAGCATCATGTTTAAATCCGCCTGACTGAGATTTGCAAGGTGACCATAGCTTGCTTCATACCAACAATCTCCGTGGGATTCGACCCTTACTCACGTAAGGTATTACTTGGACGACCCAGTGCACTTGCTGGTTAGTTGTATCGAAGTTGTGACAATTATGAATTAAGATCAAAGCACCAAGCTTTGGAGCCATTACCAGGGATTGTTCGAGCCTGGAGATCACAATTTCGTGCACCAAGCCGCCACCACTCCAACATCAACATTTTCAAGAGCTACCCCCTCCATACCATTACCAAGATGAACCACCTCCAATGTATGAAAATTTTCAACCACAAGATGAATTCTACCTTCCACCACAACCTCCCATGGAAGAATATTCATGTCCTTTGATCCAAGAGCCATATGATCTTACTCATGATATCCAGGCGGAACAAGAGTCAAGGGATCGTCTCAAGAAAGTATTGGATCAATTTCAAGCAACCATGGAGCGTGTTGTGCAACAAGTGGAAAGAGTGGAAAGTATTGAACCACCACAACTCTACCAAGAGGAATCACCTTCCTACTATGAACCCTTTCCTCAAATTTATGAACCCTTCCATCCACTCCAACCTCCAATGGATGGCATCCTTGATGTTCTTGTTCAAGGACAAGATGAGATGAAAAGGGATGTGCAAAAATTCACGGCCGCCTTGGATGAGGTGGTAATCCGGTTAGCATCCCAATGCTTGAATACTCAAGGAACTCCCATGGCTACATGTGGAAAATCAAATGAAGAGCATAATATGAAGGAGAGATTGGTGAAGAATGAGGAAAGTTGCTTTGTATTGGAACAATTGGAGGAAGCTACAATTGTTGAAGAAAAGGAAGAAGTGGTTGAAGACTTAGGAGATGAAAAACTACCTTGGGAATCTAGAATTGATGAAAACCCCTCCAACAAGATTGAAGTTGATGTTGAGGAGGAATGTGCACAACCTCCAAGGCATATTCCATTCGAAGAATTGGAAGGGATAGAGCAAGAATCGAGTTCCCTTGGCAATGAAGATCATGCATCAAATCTTAGTGGTGAAGAATCCTTTGAGCTTGAAAAACCTTCTCCCGATGAGATGAAAAGCAATGTGGAGGTAAATTTTTTTCACCCTCCCAATTATGATTTGAGTAAAGGAAAAGGCTTAGATAGAATTGGTGAACAAAGGATTGAAATTAAGAGATCTTGTGAAGAGGTGGAAGCCCCTAGAAATAGAAGGACGGGGGTTGGTTACGCTTTGTCAAGATCTTTGGAAGCCTCTTTGCCTAGGTTGCCATCTACTCCTTCATTCAAGTGGGTGAAATTCATTTCTATTAGCTTTATCATCCGACTTGAATGTGGTTTGCTTGAAACGGATGGCCAACTTAAGGAACTTTGTGGGATGAAGCGTAAGCGGAAAAGGTTTTGTGGTTGGCGTTACAAATCAAGGCTCACTAGGGTTGATACATCAAACATGAAATACAAAGGCTGGAGTAATGCTCAACTAGATGGGTCTAAGAGGATTGTTGGTCACTTCATTGAGAATTCACCTTACTTGCCACCTGGATGGACCAATGATGATCAATTCAAGAATGGGTGTGAAAATAAAGTGTGGGATCCCAGATTACAAGACGAGGATCAACTTTGGGAGCCCCAAGCTTGTGAAGAACCCCATCAAAACTTGGTGCAACACATGAGAACTCTTGGGGCACCATGGAGAGCCAAGCATTGGTGGGAGTTCCAAGAAGAATTCAAGCACAAGCCACCTTGAGAGGAGCTCCCCATAAGTCCAACTTAAGGACAATAAACAAAAGCGCTAGGTGGGAGACACCCCCACCATGGTAAAATCTTTTTATTTTTTCCTTTTGTAAATATTGATAGAATTAGTTTTAAATTCATGCTTTTATTGGTTTATTGAGTTTATTTGGTAGTTTAGTATGTTAAATAAGGTTTTAAGGTGTTTTGGTAGCTGTTTGGAGGTTTGGAATACTTGGTTTGGTCCAAAAACATAGAAAAATTTTGAAAAATAGAGCACCATCCACGCGTACGCGCACCTCACGTGCACGTGTGCATCAAGCATCTTCGCCCATCCACGTGCACGCATCATGCATGCGTACGCATAGATAGCAAACTTTCACCCTCCAGCCAAAAACCCGAGAGTTACGCGTGCACTGTGCGAACATTAAGCCAGAGGCACAAACATCAACCCACACATAAGCGTGATGGACGCGTGTGCGCCCCTTCTCTGGTTTGCCATGCACGTGTACGCGTGAGACACGCGTACGCGTCGCGCCCATTGCACCATCATCCACGCGCGCGCGCCATGCATGCGTACGCGTGGATGCTCTTCCTTCACTACATTTCTTTTGTTCTCCTCTTTCCATTTCTTTCCCTCTTCTTTCTTCTTCCCTTTTCCTACCCCTCATCCAACACTTCCAAACACCATCTATAACCAATTCTTTGGCTAGTTAGTTAATTACTTAGTTTAGTTTTCATTTCATTTTCTCGTTATCATTATAAGTGTTGGATTATGGATTTTGTTTACTATACACTGCTACCTCTTATTGACTAAATGCTATTTTAGCATGAATATTTTTAGATGTTCATTGCTGGATGTTATTTTTGAGGTCATATTTTGCTACTTGGTTTTGAGTTCTTCAGGCTTACCTTTTGAGAATACCAAGTGATAAGAATTGCCCTCGAGCTTGTACTTCTTCTCGAATTGCATGATTTGGCCACCATGTAATTTGAACCCTTTCCTCGATTAGGCAATCTCTTGATGGTTTATGTTGTGTATTTATCGTAATGCATTGTGTTTCATGATCATATGCATCTATACGTGTTTAGCTTGCATGCTTTTATGCTTCCTTACTGCTTGTATGGTTATCATAGCCCACAAGGTTAGAGCATCTCAAGCACATTAGAATGAGTGACTGACGTGGCAGAAATTGACGAGTTAAGAATTGTTATAAGATATGCGTTGCAAGTATAGTTCTCAACCAACCAGAAATCCGCCTATCAATTTAGAAGGGTTGTCACAAAAATTAAAATTAAAATACTGGGAGTATGAATCCCAGGTCGTCTCCCAACGAGTTGCAGAAAAGTGTGCTATTTTATTAATCAGATGTTTTCAAAAATAAATTGAGTTGATGAACAGGAAATTAAATTAGAGAATTTATGTGATTTAAATAAAAGCCTTGACTGGGAGTAGATTAGCTGGAAGCCCTATTCTTGTTGGAGTACTCTCAAGATTAATTGACAATTGAAGGTCGTTCTGTTTAGTTATCCCTTACTAGGTAAGGGAAAGTCAAACAAGTTGGAATGCTATTTCTATTCACAAGTTCCAATCTGCTTAATTGAAAGGGATTGGTGTCAGTGACTAGAGGGCAATCCAACAATAAACCTAATTACAATTTTTCTTTTAAGCATTCCAACTCAAGGTCTTCATTTTAATCAACTCCCAATCAAGTTATGGAACTACTTGCTCATCGGGAATGTAGAATTCATAACATAGGAAAGGGAATTAAAGAAAGACATGATAAATAATAATAAAAAAATTGATTAAAAATAAAAGTAATTCTTATATTAATAAATTCTAAAATAATCCAATAGTAAAATTGAGTAAATTAAGGACATGGAAGAGTAAGAGACAAGTAAAGAGAACGAACTAGAATGACGAAGTCTTGCTGAGGCAATAACTCTTCTCAATATCCCAATTCAAAAACAATAATAATTGAAATCCTAAGAACTATGATGTGTAGAGAGAAAAACCTAGAGGAGGAGTAAAACTAGATCTAAAAACTAAAACTGTGTAGAATGAATGTTCCCTCCTGTTTCTGCATGTTCCCTGGCTCTAGTCTACTTTTCTGGGCCAAAAACTGGGTCAAAACAGGGCCCAAAATTGCCCCCAGCGAATTCTGCAGATTATGCAGATCGCGCATGTCACGCGATCGCGTCATTCATGCGGACGCGTCATTCAGCGTCTGCTTTGCCACGCGTGCGCGTCGTCCACGCCTTCGCGTCACTGATGCAGTTTCCAATCCGCGCGGTCGCGTGAGCCATGCGTCCGCGTCACTGCAATTTCCTCTATATCGCGCGGCCGCGTGAGCCATGCGTCCGCGTCACTTCTCGCTGGTTATCTCCTCAATTTCTTGTGTTCCTTCCATTTTTGCAAGATTCCTTTCCAATCTCCAACTCATTCATGCCCTATAAAGCCTGAAACACTTAACACACAGATCACGACATCTAATGGAATGAAGGAGAATTAAAATACATAATTAAAAGTCTTTAGGAAGCAAATATTCAATCATGTAATAATTTTAGGAAGGAAATATAAATGCATGCCAATCATATGAATAAGTGGGTAAAGAATTGATAAAACCATATAATTAAGCACAATATAAACCATAAAATAGTGTTTTATCAGTGACGTGCATGCTTCTTCTGTGACATCGCTTTTTATGCTAATGTCACAGAAGAAGCATGCATGTCACTGATAAGGGTAAGGATACATATATGGCTAAATAAGCTTATGAATTGAATCTTTAGTTAACCCAAGCTTTAACCTAACCTATATATATTCTATATAACTTTAGAATTCATACCTAGCTACCCAGAAATTTCTCTTTCACCTTCCATACTCATGTATCAACTTTTTGTTTTAATTTTATCATATATGCATTGATTCTTGAATTTAAATTTAGCATTGGGCTAATTTTATCCCCTTATTTATTTATTGAATATTTTTGGATTTTTTTTTTCAATATAAACATAAAAATAAACATAGCTTATCAATGCACATAGATTTTTAATTCTTATAGTTTCACATGAGTAGGTATCCAAATTCCCATTGTATTATCATGACACATTCCCTTATTATCTTTTGTTCCCACAATTTCCCATACTTAATTTAGCACACACAATTCTATCTTAATCTAATCAAAGATTCAATTTGGGATATATAATTGTTTTTCCACTTAAGGCTAGTAATGTGGTAAAATATAGAACAAATGGGATTTAAAGGCTCAAAGTGGCTAACAAAGGTAATTGAAAGGGTAGGCTTAATTTGGATAAGTGAGTTTAAACAAATAATGGCCTCAATCATATGCAAGCATATAAATATAATAAACATTGGACATATAGGATGAAACAAAATATAGATTACAATCATAGAGAAGTAAACACACAAGAATAAAATAATTATGGTTAAATAATGTAACCATGCATAAAGGCTCAATTCTCGCAGGTTGTGTGTTCTTTAGCTCAAAAATCATGTTTCAAATACAACTTCAAGCAAATTTAACATAAAAGTTTTAATTAAAATTAGTGAAATTTTGTTCCAAAGATAGGGTCTTAGAAGAAACTTATTGTCTTTTCAATCAAGTAGAACATGCATGCAACTAATCTATTACTGTGCAATTTATCCTATTCTACAAAAGAACAATCTAACTAAATATCCTAATTTATTGGTGTTAGGAAAGAGAAATTACCTCCGTAAGTCAGGTACTGACCGACGTCCCCACACTTAAGGCTTTGCACCGTCCTCGGTGCCATCTGTCAGGAACAAAGGTGGGCTGGTAGCAGTATCTCCATAGTCGGGACCATCATGGCTCCCTATGCTGGTAAAGGAAGTGAAGTCTGGGGTATCTGAGTCTCTGTAGTTTCCCTTTAGTAGCTCCTTGAGGTGTTTGAATCAGCGCTCGTTACGGCGCTCTCTTAGCTTTGCTTTGTGTTCATACCGATCCAACCTTTCAAGTATTAGATGGAGCAGTTGATTGGTTGTAGGTGCTTGTGGTGTTGAAGAAGGAATATCTTCAACTGGTTCAGTAGGTTGGCTAGTAGTGGCTGCTGGAGGTGTGATATACTTCCCGTTAGGGACATATTGATCATCCCGTGGGAACATGGCTTTGGTGTCCCCAGCTCTGTAGGAGACTCCGGTAGCTGAGACAAGATCTGAGACCAAGACGGGGAAAGGTAAGTTACCCGCAATTTGTACATGTCCCATGGCATTCTGGATATGTCTTGGTAGATTCAGAGGTTGGTCTGTAAGGATGCACCATAGTAGAACGGCCATGTCCGTAGTGAAGGAGGACTCGTGAGTGCTCGGAAAGACATAATGGGACATGATCTGTGCCCATACGCGAGCCTCCAAGCTAAGTGCTAAAGCCGATATTCCCTTAGGGAGGGTACGATGGTATCTATAGATCCATCGGCTGCCAGGTAGTGCGATAACTCTGAGAACGGCGTCCCAGTCAAATTGGTACATCTGGCGCTTGAGTGTGGCTTCTTGAAAGGTGTCCAATCCTTCTGGAATAGGGGGAAGATCTAAAGCTTGTTGAATGGCCTCTTCCATAATGGGGACTTGCTTTTGACGGACATAGACAGACTGCAGGGTCGGCAGGTGGAAGTTAGAGTAGAACTCGACTACCCAAGAAAGATTGACCGGCCTTGGCTGTCTCTGTAGGAAACTCCATTGTCTTCGTTCAATTTGCGGCTCAACAAAGGTAGCAATATGGTTTGGGAGGAGAAGAAGGTATTCGTTGTTGTAACTCCTTTCTGCAAGGATGGGGAACATCTGCTCACAGTAGCGATTGGAAAATCGCGCAGTGTCCTTTGCAGGGAAAGCTTTCTCTTTATCATCAACCTTTATAATCCTCCTAATTCTTTTTGTTGAGGGCTTTACTGCAGTTGAAGAAGGCTCTGCCACTAATGCTCTTTTTGTTCCTCTTCTTGCTGGTGGTTTGGGAGTAGCTTTCTCTTTTCCTTTCTTGGTGGCCATCCTGAAAAGGGGAAGAGAAAGTAACTTAAATTCAAAGAGATAGAGCAAGGAAGGGGATGGTATAAGTGATAAACAATGCACGGTAAAGAAGATGTCGTTAACACATGGTCATGACTACATGTGAAAAGTTCACCAATGGAAATATGGCAAGTGCATTTGAGGACAATTAAATGCAAGGTGTTTATTGGCATGCAGGCAAAGGCATGAGTAGCATAGATCAAGCATTTAATTAATCGAATGTGTTATCACTCGTAACAAACTAGCCATCACGTTTGTATTGACAATTAAATTCAATTAATACAATAGTAAAGGGAATTTGTGAAAAGCAAGCATTGGATAGTAGAATAGAATAACGTAGAAAGATGCATAATGCCATATGGGCATTTTCACAAATACATAGCATGCATGGTAAATAAGCTATTGAAAATAATAATTTGAACATGCAAGCAACCACTTAAAAAAATAATATATAATTGCCAAACAATTTAAACACCAAGTAATGAGAAATAATGAGTCAAAGAAATTTCTAACACCAAGTAAAAAGGAAAAAGAAAGAAAAAGAAAATATGGATAATGAAAGTAAAAAGAAAAGAAAAGAAGATAACATAAAAATAAGAAGAATAATAGAAAAGTAAGGAGGGAAGAAGAAAAAGAAGAAAAAACCTTGTTAATGGGGGTGAGAGAGAGAGTAGAAAGTGAGAAAGAAGGAAGAAGAAAGGAAAAGAAAATATAGGATTTGGTGAAAAGAAAGATAAGATATGTTGGCAAATCAGGAAAGCTGTGCGGCGCAAGCGACGCGGCCACATGGGGCACGTGGTCGCGCGAATTGCGCTTATTCGGATTGACGCGGTTGCGTCGGTCACGTGGTCGCGTGACCCGTTTTATGCTACTGGCGCGAGGGCAGTCTCGCGCTCGCACAACTCTCTGTTCGAAATCTTAATTTGGCCAAATTTTGGGGGACGCGGTCGCGTGGTCGACGCGATCGCGTGAGTGGCCATTATAGGGGTATGACGCAGACGCGTGAGCCATGCGTCTGCGTGGTAAGAATTGTGCGTTCAGCACCAATCCAGCACCACATTAGCACAACTTTCGGTCGTGCACCCTTTTTCACGTCGATTTCCAGAGAACGCGGCCGCGTGAATGACGCGGTCGCGTGGAGTGATTTGTGCCAAAGGCACGCCTCCAGCCACGTTCTCGCGTGACTTTCTGTTCGCTTTCTTATTCTTTCTGAGCCACCTGCGACGCGGACGCGTCAATGATGCGGTCACGTCGCGTAAAAAATTTTTTTTATATATAAAAGTATGCAAATGTAGATGCAGACTAAATGTACTAATAAAGAGAAGAGTTATTGAATAAGAAAACTAATAATAAAGAAAAGAACGATCATACCATGGTGGGTTGTCTCCCACCTAGCACTTTGCTTTAACGTCTGTAAGTTGGACGCTCCACTAGCTCAGTCTTCGGCTATGTGTGGATCTTCCAAGAGGAAGATCTCGAGCTCCTTATTTTTCTTCATCTTCTCACCATGGTACAGCTTTAAACGATGTCCATTAACTTTGATGAGTTCAGAGCTTGAAGGATGACTTAGGTGAAAAACTCCGTACAGTTCGGCCTGCTCTACTCTGTATGGACCTTCCCATCTTGATCTCAACTTGCCTGGCATGAGCCTCAGTTGAGATTTGTAAAGGAGGACTAAGTCCGTCCCCAGGTTGGAACTCTTTCCTCTTGATGTGCTTATCATGTACGGCTTTCATCTTCTCCTTGTATAGCCTTGAGTTCTCATACGCCTCTAGGTGAAGGCTTTCTAATTCTTGCAGTTGCAATTTCCATTCAGCTCCGGCTTCCCCAAATCCCATGTTGCACTCCTTTACTGCCCAAAAGGCTTTGTGCTCTACTTCAACTGGAAGATGACAGACTTTTCCATAAACTAAGCGGAAAGGACTCATCCCAATGGGTGTCTTGTATGCTGTTCTGTATGCCCAGAGTGCATCTTGTAGCCTAGTGCTCCAGTCTCTCCTATGAGGTTTGACTATCTTCTGCAATATACGCTTTATCTCTCTATTTGACACCTCGGCTTGCCCATTAGTCTGAGGATGGTAGGTTGTTGCTACTTTATGAACTATCCCAAGCTTCTTCATTAATCCTGTTAGTCTCTTGTTACAAAAATGGGTGCCTTGATCGCTCACGATTGCTCGTGGTGATCCAAAGCGACAAATGATATGGTTTCTAACAAAGGAAACAACAGTGTTAGCATCATCAGTGCGGGTAGGAATTGCTTCCACCTATTTGGAAATGTAATTCACAGCAAACAATATATAAAAATAACCATTAGAATTTGGGAATGGACCCATGAAGTCAATGCCCTAAACATCGAAAATTTTACAGAAAAGCATAATCTGTTGAGGCATCTCATCCCTTTTGGATATATTACCAAATTTTTTGCATGGAAAACAAGATTTACAAAATTCAGCAGCGTCTCTAAAAAGAGTAGGCCACCAGAATCCACAGTCTAAGATTTTTCTAGCCGTTCTTTGAGAGCCAAAATGTCCTCCACTCTTAGATGAGTGACAGGCCTCTAAGATGGACTGGAATTGTGATTGAGGCACACACCGTCTAATTACCTGGTCAGCGCCACATCTCCATAAATATGGGTCATCCCATATATAGTATTTAGACTCGCTTTTCAGCTTGTCTCCTTGATGCTTAGTAAAGTTTGGAGGAAAGGTGCGGCTAACTAGATAATTAGCTACAGGTGCATACCAAGGGACTACCTCAGATACTGCTTGCAGGTTATCAAATGAGAAATTATCAGCTATAGGAGTGGAGTCATCTTTAATGTGCTCAAGACGACTCAAGTGGTCTATCACTAAATTCTGGTTACCACTCCTATCCTTAATTTCTAAATCAAATTCTTGTAGTAGCAGTATCCAACGTATAAGCCTTGGTTTGGATTCCTTTTTAGCTAATAGATACTTTAGAGCTGCGTGGTCTGAATACACTACTATTTTTGTACCAAGTAAATAGGCTCAGAATTTATCCAGAGCAAAAACAAAGCAAGAAGCTCTTTCTCAGTAGTAGTATAATTAGACTGAGCGGCATCTAAAGTTTTAGACACATAAGCAATTACAAAGGGGTCCTTACCTTCACGCTGAGCCAGTGCTGCACCTACTGCATGGTTGGAGGAATCGCACATTATTTCAAATGACTGGCTCCAGTCTGGTCCTCTCACAATTGGAGCTTGAGTCAGGGCGGTTTTTAGCTTATCAAATGCTTGTTTGCAGTCCTCACTGAACTCGAACTCAATATCCTTCTGCAGTAGTCTGGATAAGGGAAGTGCTACCTTACTGAAGTCCTTAATGAATCTCCTGTAAAAACCTGCATGGCCAAGGAACGAACGGACTTCCCTCACAGAGGAGGGGTAAGGTAAACTAGAAATAACATCCACCTTTGCTGGATCTACAGAAATGCCAGTATTAGACACGACATGTCCTAGTACAATCCCTTGTTTAACCATAAAGTGATATTTTTCAAAATTCAATACAAGGTTTGTACTGACACATCTATCTAATACTCTAGATAATCCATCTAAGAAAAGGGTAAAGGAATCGCCATATACACTAAAATCATCCATAAAAACCTCCATACAGTCCTCAATAAGATCAGAAAAAAGACTCATCATGCACCTTTGGAAAGTAGCTGGTGCACTGCACAAGCCAAAGGGCATTCTCTTGTAAGCATAAGTCCCAAAAAGACATGTGAAAGTGGTCTTTTCCTGATCTTCAGGAGCTATATGAATCTGGAAATAACCTGTGTAACCATCTAAAAAACAATAATGTGATTTACCTGACAGGCGATCCAGCATTTGATCAATGAATGGAAGAGGATAGTGATCCTTATGAGTGGCCTGGTTAAGGCGTCTGTAGTCAATGCAGACTCTCCAGGCGTTCTGAACTCTGGTTGCCATGAGCTCTCCATGCTCATTCTTTACTGTAGTGACTCCAGAATTTTTGGGCACCACTTGTACTGGGCTTACCCATTCACTATCTGAGATGGGATAGATGATATCTGCCTCCAGTAGTCTGGTCACTTTCTTTTGACAACCTCTAAGATAGTGGGGTTCAGTCTTCTCTGGGGTTGACGGACAGGCCTTGCTCCCTCTTTTAGAAATATCCTATGCTCACAGACTTGAAGGTTGATGCCTACTATGTCTACCAAACTCCAACCAATTGCCTTCTTGTGCCTCCTCAGCACACTAAGTAACTGCTCTTCTTGTTGAGAAGTGAGTTCCCTTGCAATGTTAACTGGAAACTTCTGCTCGTCTTCAAGGTAAGCATATTTGAGGTGTAGAGGTAGGGGTTTCAATTCTAGCTTCTGCTCATGGTCAGGCTCTGGATTGTCTGGAGCTGGTGACAATGGTAAAGTACTGTCATTGTCCTCTGAGAATGTCCCCACACTTGGACCTTGTCCTATGTACTTCTCTTCAAACTCCTCCTGGTGAACTTCAGCCAAGGTTTCATCTATGATGTCACACTGAAGGATAGAATGATCTTCTAGAGGGTGCTTCATAATTCCATTTAGATTGAAGCTTACTACTCAGCCGTCTATTTCAAAAGAGTATGTTCCTGAAAAAGCATCTAATTTGAACTTCGAGGTCTTCAGGAATGGTCTTCCAAGTAGGATTGATGATGGCTTCTCTGAGTCATTTTGGGGTATCTCCAGGATATAAAAATCAATGGGAAATGTGAGCCCCTTAATACCCACTAATACATCTTCAGCAACTCCAGCCACTGTAATAATGCTTTTATCTGCTAACACAAAACGAGATGCCGACCTTTTTACGGGAGGGAGCCTCAAAATATCATATATAGACAAAGGCATTATACTCACACATGCTCCTAAATCACACATGCAGTCAGAAAATACTACACCACCAATAGTATAATTAACCATACATGGACCTGGGTCACTACACTTTTCAGGTAAACCTCCCATTAAAGCAGATATGGAACTTCCTAAAGGAATAGTTTCTAATTCATTAATTTTGTCTTTATGTATACATAAATCTTTTAGAAACTTTGCATATTTAGGTACCTGTTGAATAACATAAAAAAGAAGAACAGTTACCTCACCCTTTTTGAATATTTCTACCATTTTGGGATCAGGTTCCAGCTGCTTCCTGGGCTTCCTTGCAAGTTGTGGAAATGGAATAGGAGTGGCATTTTCTGTAGTGTCTGCGCCCTTTGGTTCTTCTTCCTGTGATTGAGCTTCTTCTTTTTCAGCCATGTCCTGTACGTCCTCTTCCTCTTCAACATCTTCTATTTCCACTACCTCTTCAGCTGAGGCGTGTTCTGGTGGGCTTGTCTCCTCCTGATTCCTCTCCTGCAGTGTGGTTCCAGACCTTAGGGTGATGGCATTGATGTCACCCTTTGGATTGGGTAATGGTTGAGAGGGAATTCCACTGGAGCTCAAAGGCTGGTTATTGGAGTTATTCATTGATCCAATCTGTGAGGCAAGAGCTTGCAAGGTAGAGTTCAGAACATTTAGTGTAGCATAAAGGTTATTTTCCATGGCCTGTTGTCTCCGATCAATAGATTGTAGTAACTCATCATTAGCAGATGAAGAAGGATAAGTAATTTGAGAGGTCTGCTGTTGGGTATTCCACTGGAGCTCAAAGGCTGGTTATTGGAGTTATTCATTGATCCAATCTGTGAGGCAAGAGCTTGCAAGGTAGAGTTCAGACCATTTAGTGTAGCATAAAGGTTATTTTCCATGGCCTATTGTCTCCGATCAATAGATTGTAGTAACTCATCATTAGCAGATGAAGAAGGATAAGTAATTCGAGAGGTCTGCTGTTGGGTATTCTGTGGTCCTTGGGATTGCCTCAGGTGAGGTGCTCTGTAAGGTTGGTTCTGGTTCTGCTGCTTGTTGTTGTTATTATTCCACCTCTGATTTTTCTGATTGTCTCTGCCTCCTCTGTTATTGTTGTCCCTCCAATTCTGGTTAGAATTATCCTGCCATCCATGGCTGTAACTGCCACCTTGATTGTACCCTTGGTTGGTGCGGTCATAAAAGTTATGAGTGGCTGCCACGGTGTTGTCTTCCTACTGGAGCTGCGGATATTCATCAGTATAATGGCTATAATTAGCACAGACTCCGCAAACTCTCTGTGGGACTAACTGTTGGCTTTGCTGTGGTGGAGAAGGTTGAGCTTGCTGAACTTGTTGTTGATTCAATTGCATCTGCTTCAGTAAGTTGGTCATTTCACAGATACTCTGAGTTAGAGCATCAGTCTCTTTGCTAGAGGATATTTCTGCAACAGCTTTTGAACGGCCTTGTTTCTGCCTGTGATTCCAAGTAGATTCAGCTAAGTCGTTGATCAACTGCCATGCCTCATCAGTGGTCTTGTACTTTTTCATAGACCCATTGCAGGTACTTTCCAATGTGGTCTTATCTTGGGCCCTCATGCCCTGTGTCACGTAGCCGAGCAACACTATCTTGTCAATCATATGGTGGGGGCATGCTTCTAGAAGATTATTGAAGCGCTCCCAGTATTTATAGAGAGTCTCGGTTTCATCCTGAACAATCATGGAAATGTCTTTTCTCAGTTTATCAGTAACTTCAGTCGGAAAGAACTTTTCCAAAAATTCTCTTCTATGTGTATCCCAGTCGGATACAGTTGCTACGGGTTGAGTGTAGTACCACTCTCTTGTCTTTCCCTCAAGAGAGAATAGGAAGGCTTTTAACAAGATTAAAGTTTCATCTGTACCATCACGCCTGACAGTAGAACAGGCTGCTTGAAAATCTCTCAGGTGCTTGATAGGCTCTTGAGCAGGTAAGCCATGAAACTTGGGCATCAAATTGAGCAGTGCAGTCTTTATTTCAAAATCTGTAGCCACCGCTGGGTGATGCACTTGAAACGGTTGCATTGAAAAATCAGGGGCTCTAGCCTCCTGGATAGTAACTCTTCTAGGTGCTGCCATGTCACCTGCACGTAAATCAACCGAATAAATAGAACGGGAGCTGGTTTCTTCCTCAAGTGATGTTTCAGATCCACCCTCAGAGGGGGCTAACCGATGCCGAGCTTGCCTTATTCGTGAAATAGTTCTTTCAATCTCAGGATCGAATGCTGGCAAGCTTGGATCAAGAAGTGAACGCGTCATCTAACAAAGAAACATGCAGCTCATAGTAGCAAAATAAAATAAAATGCAAATAAATAAATTCCAATCAATAACTTATCACTCTATTGCAACTCCTCGGCAACGGCGCCAAAAATTGATGTGGCGGAAATTGGCGAGTTAAGAATTGTTATAAGATATGCGTTGCAAGTATAGTTCTCAACCAACCAGAAATCTGCCTATCAATTTAGAAGGGTTGTCACAAAAATTAAAATTAAAATACTGGGAGTATAAATCCCATGTCATCTCCCAACGAGTTGCAGAAAGGTGTGCTATTTTATTAATCAGATATTTTCAAAAATAAATTGAGTTGATGAACAGGAAATTAAATTAGAGAATTTATGTGATTTAAATAAAAGCCTTGACTGGGAGTAGATTAGCTGGAAGCCCTATTCTTGTTGGAGTACTCTCAAGATTAATTGACAATTGAAGGTCGTTCTGTTTAGTTATCCCTTACTAGGTAAGGGAAAGTCAAACAAGTTGGAATGCTATTTCTATTCACAAGTTCCAATCCGCTTAATTGAAAGGGATTGGTGTCAGTGACTAAAGGGCAATCCAACAATAAACCTAATTACAATTTTTCTTTTAAGCATTCCAACTCAAGGTCTTCCTTTCAATCAACTCTCAATCAAGTTATGGAACTACTCGCTCATCGTGAATGTGGAATTCATAACATAGGAAAGGGAATTAAAGAAAGACATGATAAATAATAATCAAAGAAATCTATTAAAATAAAAGTAATTCTTGTATTAATAAATTCTAAAATAATCCAATTGTAAAATTGAGTAAATTAAGGACATGGAAGAGTAAGAGACAAGTAAAGAGAACGAACTAGAATGACGAAGTCTTGCTGAGGCAATAACTCTTCTCAATATCCCAATGCAAAAATAATAATAATTGAAAACCTAAGAACTATGAATGTGTAGAGAGAAAAACCTAGAGGAGGAGTAAAACTAGATCTAAAAACTAAAACTGTGTAGAATGAATGTTCCCTCCCGTTTCTGCATGTTCCCTGACTCTAGTCTGCTTTTCTGGGCCAAAAACTGGGTCAAAACAGGGCCCAAAATCGCCCCCAGCGAATTCTGCAGATTATGCAGATCGCGCATGTCACGCGATCGCGTCATTCATGCGGACGCGTCATTCAGCGTCTGCTTTGCCACGCGTGTGCGTCGTCCACGCCTTCGCGTCACTGATGCAGTTTCCAATCCGCGCGGTCGCGTGAGCCATGTGTCCGTGTCACTGCAATTTCCTCTATATCGTGCGGCCGCGTGAGCCATGCGTCCGCGTCACTTCTCGCTGGTCATCTCCTCAATTTCTTGTGTTCCTTCCATTTTTGCAAGCTTCCTTTCCAATCTCCAACTCATTCATGCCCTATAAATCCTGAAACACTTAACACACAGATCACGGCATCTAATGGAATGAAGGAGAATTAAAATACATAATTAAAAGTCTTTAGGAAGCAAATATTCAATCATGTAATAATTTTAGGAAGGAAATATAAATGCATGCCAATCATATGAATAAGTGGGTAAAGAATTGATAAAACCATATAATTAAGCACAATATAAACCATAAAATAGTGTTTTATCAGTGACGTGCATGCTTCTTCTGTGACATCGCTTTTTATGCTAATGTGTGTTCTAAAAGGCGCCTAATTTAGAACTCACATACCTAATATTTCTTAATGTCACACTAATTCACTCACTCAATTCTAGTGATTTACCTCATGCCAGCAATGTATGCTTCCTTGCTTTTGTATCTTCTCATATTATGGTGTTATATTTTTGTTTTTTTATGAATGATGCACCACCATGCAACCATGGAAGTAGAGATAGAACACGCAGTAACCGGTTGACCTACCAGCTGAAGGCAGCAACCCGAAGAGTCACCGTACCCCCTTGCTCATCTTTGAGTGCACCGAGGACGGTGCAAACTTTTAAGTGTGGGGAGGTCGTCCGACCAATCGTCGATTTTATGTGACAAATTTCTAATCTCAACACTCCTGCATTTCATTTTTAGGTCTTTTAGGATTTTTAGTTGCATTTTCTTATTTTGCATATATATATATACAATAAGTTTAGTCAAAATAATGAGAATTTTCAAGATTTCTATCTATAGAGCACCTCAATTGATTTGAGTGGAAACTTTTCATAGAACTTGCTTGAATTATATATTATTGTGGATCATGTTTTTGAGTTAAGAACACAAGCATGTGAGTTTTGAGCCTAATGGTGTGGTTACATCTTATAACCACTTATTTCCTTTCTTGTGTGCAATTATTCTCTTTCTATGATTGTAATCTTTGATTTGTTTGATTCTTTATTTCCATTATTTTGTGTAGACATGCATTTATATGATTGAGGCCATCATTTCATTTATCTCACTTACCCAAATAGCCTACCTTTTATCTTCTATTGTAAGCCACTTTGAGCCTACGCTTAACCCACTTGTTCTTAATTTTAGCACATTACAAATCTTAAAGCGAAAAATAATAAATGTCCTTAATTTGGATCTTTGGTTAGCTTAGGCTAATGGATAGTTAGGTTAGTGGTGCACGAAATTACAATCACACTTTTGCAACTCCGCACAACTAACCAGCAAGTGCAGTGGGTCGTCCAAGTAATACCTTACGTGAGTAAGGGTCGATCCCACGAAGATTGTCGGCTTGAAGCAAGCTATGGTTATCTTGTAACTCTTAGTCAGGATATCAATAATTCTCAGATTTAATTGTAAAAAGTAAAAGAACATGAAATAAATACTTGTTTTGCAGTAATGGTGAACAGGCTGAGGTTTTGGAGATGCTCTATCTTCTGAATCTCTACTTTCCTACTGTCTTCTTCTTCATGCACGCAAGGCTCCTTCCATGGCAAGCTGTATGTTGGTGGATCACCGTTGTCAATGGCTACCATCCGTCCTCTCAGTGAAAATGGTCCAAATGCGCTGTCACCGCACGGCTAATCATCTGTCGGTTCTCACTCATGCTGGAGTAGGATCCATTGATCCTTTTGCGTCTGTCACTACGCCCAGCACTCGTGAGTTTGAAGATCATCACAGTCATCCCTTCCCAGATCCTACTCGAAATACCACAGACAAGTTTTAGACTTTCCGAATCTCAGGAATGGCCGCCAATAATTCTAGCCTATACCACGAAGGTTTCAATCTTATATTAGAAACCCAAGAGATACACATTCAAGCTTGATTGCATGTAGAACGGAGGTGGTTGTCAGGCACGCGTTCATAGGTGAGAATGATGATGAGTGTCACGGATCATCACATTCATCAGGTTGAAGTGCGAATGAATATCTTAGAATAGAAGCAAGCGTGATAGAATGGAAAATAGTAGTAATTGCATTAATTCATCGAAACACAGCAGAGCTCCTCACTCCCAACCATGGGGTTTAGAGACTCATACCGTAGAGAATACAATATGAAACGTGTAAAGTGTCATGAGGTACAAGATGAATCACTAAAAGTAGTTTTTATAGTAAACTAATGACCTAGGATTACAGAAATTGAGTAAGCTAGAATAGTTAGTGTAGAAATCCACTTCCGAGGCCCACATGGTGTGTGCTTGGACTGAGCATTGAAGCTTTCACGTGTAGAGACCTTTCTTGGAGTTAAACGCCAGCTTTTGTGTCAGTTTAGGCGTTTAACTCCAGTTTTCATGCCAGTTCTGGCGTTTTGACGCCAGAATTTCTGTGCTGACTTTGAACGCCGGTTTTGGGCCATCAAATCTTGGGCAAAGTATAAACTATTATATATTGTTGGAACGCCCAGAATGTCTACTTTCCAACGCAATTAAGAGCGCGCCAATTAGGCTTCTTTAACTCCAGAAAATCCACTTCGAGTGCAGGGAGGTCAGAATCCAACAGCTGCCGTCCTTTCTCAGCCTCTGAATCAGATTTTTGCTCAGGTCCCTCAATTTCAGCTAGAAAATACCTGAAATCATAGAAAAATACACAAACTCATAGTAAAGTCCAGAAATGTGATTTTTATTTAAAAACTAATAAAAACATAATAAAAACTAACTAAAATATACTAAAAACATACTAAAAACAATGCCAAAAAGCGTATAAATTATCCGTTCATCACAACACCAAACTTAAATTGTTGCTTGTCCCCAAGCAACTGAAAATTGAATAGGATAAAAAGAAGAGAATATACAATGAATTCCAAAAACATCAATGAAGATCAGTCTTAATTAGATGAGCGGGGCTTTTAGCTTTTTGCCTCCGAACAGTTTTGGCATCTCACTTTGTCCCTTGAGGTTTAGAATGATTGGCATCTATAGAAACTCAGAATTCAGATAGTGTTATTGATTCTCCTAGTTCAGTATGTTGATTCTTGAACACAGCTACTTAATGAGTCTTGGCCGTGACCCTAAGCACTTTGTTTTTCAGTATTACCACCGGATACATAAATGCCACAGACACATAATTGGGTGAACCTTTTCAGATTGTGACTCAGCTTTGCTAGAGTCCCCAATTAGAGGTGTCCAGAGCTCTTAAGTACACTCTTTTTTTTTTTGCTTTGGACCACGACTTTAACTGCTCAGTCTCAAGTTTTCACTTGACACCTTCACGCCACAAGCACATGGTTAGGGACAACTTGGTTTAGCCGCTTAGGCCAGGATTTTATTCCTGTGGGCCCTCCTATCCACTGATGCTCAAAGCCTTGGATCCTTTTTATTTTACCCTTGCCTTTTGGTTTAAAGGGCAATTGGCTTTTTTCTACTTGCTTTTTCTCCTTTTTTTTTCTTGCATTTTTTTCTTTTTTTTTCTATTAACTGTTTTTTCTTGTTTCAAGAATCATTTTTATGATTTTTCAGATCATCAATAACATTTCTTCTTTTCCATCATTCTTTCAAGAGCCAACAATTTTAACATTCATGGACAACAAATTCAAAAATATGCACTATTCAAGCATTCATTCAGAAAAACAAAAAGTATTGCCACCACATCAAAATAATTAATCTGTTTTAAAATTTGAAATTCATGTACTTCTTTTTCTTTTGCAATTAAAAACACTTTTTATTTAAGAAAGGTGATGGATTCATAGGACATTCATAGCTTTAAGACATAAACTTTAAATTTTATTAATCATAGAATGACAATAAGACTCAAAAATAAATATAAGAGCAACCCACTAATAATAGAAGACAGAAAATTAAAAATAGAAAAATAAATGATTCTTAAAATAGATTCCTAATAATAGAGGTTATCACAGAGTTAGGACTCAACAACCTTGATTTTAAGAAGCGGATGCGCCTTCAGTCTGTGGGGTGTTTGGTCCTTCAAGGGAGAGCTTCTGGCGCTTTAGCTCCTGTAGCTCACGCCCCTACTTCTCCTGTTCCTTCAGCAGCTTGCAGAGCATGCAGTTTTGATTCTGCTATTCTTCCTTAAGTTGTTCCATAGCTTCTTGCAGCTTGGTGACAGATGCTTCTAGGCGGGTCCAGTAGTCAATTTTAGGGATTTCTGGGAGGAACTCCTGCGCCCTCCTTTTGATGGAGTTGTCTTGCACTTGTTGTCATTCCATTGACTTCTTGGTGATTGGGTGTTCGATTGGGATGAATTCATCTACTCCCATCCTCACCCCAGCATCTTTACATAGCAGAGAAATTAAGCTTGGGTATGCCAGTTTGGCTTTAATGGAGTTCTTGTTTGCAATTGTGTAAATCTCACAAGAAATCAGATGATGAATCTCCACTTCCTTTCCCAGCATAATGCAATGAATCATCACTGCTCTTTTGATAATGACCTCAGAGCGGTTGCTAGTGGGCAGTATGGAACGCCCAATGAAGTCCAACCAGCCTCTTGCAATTGGTTTGAGATCTCCTCTCTTGAGTTGGTTTGGGACACCTTTTGAATTGGTTATCCACTTAGTTCCAGGGAGGCATATGTCCTCTAGAACTCGGTCCAACCCCTTATCTTCTCTCACCATTCTCCTATTAAAGGATTCTGGATCATCTTGTAGTTGAGACAATTTGAAGACCTCTCTTATTTTGTCCAGATGGAAGTAAATAATCCTTCCTCTGACCATGGTTCTGTAGGTATGAAAGGTGGTTCCAGTTATTCTCTGCTTATCTATCAGCCACAGATTCGAATAGAATTCCTGAACCATGTTTCTTCCAACCCTTGTTTCAGGATTAGCTAGAACTTCCCATCCTCTGTTTCGAATTTGCTCTTGGATCTCCGAATATTCATCTTCTTTCAGATTGAATTTAACTTCCGGGATCACTGATCTTAGACCCATTATTTTATGGTAATGGTCTGCATGTTCTTTGGTGAAGAACCTCTCTTGATTCCAAAGACTCTTTGGAGTATTCTCTTTCTTGCCTCTTGAATTGGTTTGTTTTCCCTTAGGAGCCATGATCTTGATGAGTCTTAGCTCAGTGATCACAGAAAAACACACCAAACTTACAGGTTTGCTTGCCCTCAAGCAAAAGAAAGGAAATGGGAGAGAGAGGAGGAGAGGCAAATTCGAATGGTGGAGAGGAGGGGGTGGCCGAATGTGTATTTATAAGAGGAGGGGAGGGTTTTCGAGAATTTTGAAAGAGATATGACATAGAGATATGATTGGTGGAAGAAAATAAAATCATGATATGAAAAAGATGAGATTTTTAATTGGAAAAGATATAAAGAGGTTAAATCTGAAAATTTGTTTATGCATCTAAGAAATAAGAGATGATATGATGAGTTTGAAAAGATTTGGAAAGAAATTGAAAAGATACTTGAGTTTTTAAAGAAGATTTGGGAAGGATTGGAAAGAAATTTGAAAAGAGATTTAGAAAATTGTTGAATTTTTTGAAAATTGAGGATGAATGATGAAAGTTTGAAACATGTTTATGCAGAAAATTATGAGTTAAAACATGAAAATTTGAAAAATTTTGAAGTAGAAAACAAAATCCTCTCCCCCTGTCTTTCTGGCGTTTAACGCCCATAAGTTGGCCATTGTGGGCGTTTAACGCCCAGCCAGGTACCCTGGCTGGCGTTAAACGCCAGAAATCCTTTGTTACTGGGCGTTTTTCTGAACGCCCAGGATGCTGCAATTCTGGTGTTAAACGCCCAGAATGGTACCCATTCTGGCATTTAACACCCAAAATGGTACCTTTACTGGCGTTAAACGCCCAAAATGGTACCCATTTTGGCGTTTAAAGCCCAAAATGCTCCTTACTGGCGTTTTCTTGCCAGTGAGCTCCTTTTTTCTGCTTTTTGCGCTGAATCTTTCTGTAACTCTATGAATTCCTTCAATTTTGATGATTAATCCTGAAGAGAATTTATATTAAAGTTCTCTAGGTATTAAGTAAAACAAATAACCTGCTAATGGCTGGGTTGCCTCCCAGCAAGCGCTTCTTTATTGTCTTTAGCTGGACCTTGACTGAGCTTTATTCAAGCCTCAGTTTTGAGCATTCTTGCTCAAAATTGCTTTCAAGATAATGTTTGATTCTCTGTCCATTAAAAAAGAACTTTTTATCAGAATCAATATCTTGAAGCTCAACATATCCATACGGTGATACACTTGTGATCACATATGGTCCCCTCCACCGGGATTTCAATTTCCCGGAGAATAGTCTGAGCCTAGAGTTGAAGAGCAGAATCTTTTGTCCTGGTTCAAAGACTCTAGATGACAGTTTCTTATCATGCCACTTTTTTGCTTTCTCCTTATAAATTTTTGCATTTTCAAAAGCATTGAGTCTGAATTCCTCTAGCTAATTCAGCTGGAGCAATCTTTTCTCTCCAGCTAACTTGGCGTCCAAGTTTAGGAATCTGGTTGCCCAGTAGACTTTATGTTCCAGTTCCATGGGCAAATGACAGGCATTGCCATACACAAGCTGGTATGGAGAGGTTCCTATAGGAGTCTTGAATGCTGTTCTGTATGCCCATAGAGCATCATCCAAGCTTTTTGTCCAATCCTTTCTACGGGCAATTACAATCTGTTCTAGAATTCTTTTTAGTTCTCTATTAGAGACTTTAGCCTACCCATTTGTCTGTGGGTGATATGGAGTTGCTACTTTGTGGCTAATTCCATATCGTACCATAGTAGAGTATAGCTGTTTATTGCAAAAATGAGTGCCCCTGTCACTGATTAGTACTCTGGAGACGCCAAATCTGCTGAAGATATGTTTCTGGAGGAATTTCAGTACGGTCTTAGTATCATTAGTGGGTGTGGCAATTGCTTCTACCCATTTAGATACGTAGTCTACTGCCACCAGAATTTAAGTATTTGAGTATGATGGTGGAAAAGGACCCATGAAGTCAATACCCCATACATCAAACAACTCAATCTCTAAGATCCCTTGTTGAGGCATGGCATAACCATGTGGCAAGTTGCCAGCTCTTTGGCAACTGTCACAGTTACGCACAAACTCTCGGGCATCCCTATAGAGAGTAGGCCAGTAGAAGCCACATTGGAGGACCTTAGTGGTTGTTCGCTCACCTCCGAAATATCCTCCATACTGTAATCCATGGCATTTCTATAGGATATTATGTGCCTCTTCTCTGGGTACGCATCTACGGATCATTCCGTCTGCACATCTCTTAAAGAGACATGGTTCATCCCATAAGTAGTACTTTGCATCTGAAATTAGTTTTTTCATCTGCACCCTGCTGTACTCTTTGGGTATGAACCTCACAGCTTTATAATTTGCAATGTCTGCAAACCATGGTGCTTCCTGAATGGCGAAGAGTTACTCATCCGGAAAGGTTTCAGAGATCTCAGTAGGAGGGAGGGACGCCCCTGCTACTAGTTCTATCCGGGACAGGTGATCAGCTACCTAGTTCTCTGTCCCTTTTCTGCCTCTTATTTCTATATCAAACTCTTGCAGAAGCAACACCCATCTTATTAGCCTGGGTTTTGAATCCTGCTTTGTGAGTAGGTATTTAAGAGCAGCATGGTCAGTATACACAATCACTTTGGAACCTACTAAATAGGATCTAAACTTGTCAATGGCATAAACCACTGCAAGTAACTCTTTTTCTGTGGTTGTGTAATTTTTCTGTGCATCATTTAAAACACGGCTGGCATAGTAAATAACATGCAGAAGCTTGTTATGCCTCTGTCCCAACACTGCACCAATGGCATGGTCACTGGCATCACACATTAGTTCGAATGGTAATGTCCAGTTTGGTGTAGAGATGACTGGTGTTGTGACCAGCTTAGCTTTCAAGGTCTCAAACACCTACAGAAACTCTGTGTCAAACACAAATGGCATGTCAGCAGCTAGCAGATTATTCAGAAGTTTTGCTATTTTCGAAAAATCCTTTATAAACCTCCTGTAGAATCCTGCATGTCCCAGAAAGCTTCTGATTGCTTTTACATTGGCAAGTGGTGGTAATTTTTCAATTACCTCTACCTTAGCTTGATCCACCTCTATTCCCTTGTTTGAAATTTTATGCCCAAGGACAATTCCTTCAGTCACCATAAAGTGACATTTTTCCCAGTTTAAAACTAGGTTGGTCTCTTGGCATCTTTTCAGAACAAGTGCTAGATGGTCAAGACAGGAGCTAAATGAGTCTCCAAATACTGAGAAGTCATCCATGAAGACTTCCAGAAATTTTTCCACCATATCAGAGAAAATAGAAATCATGCACCTCTGAAAGGTTGCAGGTGCATTGCACAGACCAAAAGGCATCCTTCTGTAGGAAAATACTCCGGAAGAACATGTGAATGATGTTTTCTCTTGATCCTGAGGATCTACTGCAATTTGGTTATAGCCTGAATAGCCATCCAAAAAGTAGTAATAGTCATGACCTGCTAGTCTCTCTAGCATCTGGTCTATGAATGGTAAAGGAAAATGATCCTTTCTGGTGGCTGTATTGAGCCTTCTGTAGTCAATACACATACGCCACCCTGTAACTGTTCTTGTAGGAACCAGTTCATTCTTTTCATTGTGAACCACTGTCATGCCTCCTTTTTGAGTACAACTTGGACAGGGCTTACCCAGGGGCTATCAGAAATAGGATAAATAATCCTAGCCTCTAGTAACTTAGTGACCTCTTTCTGCACCACCTTCTTCATGGCTGGATTTAGCCGCCTCTGTGGTTGAACCACTGGCTTAGCATCATCCTCTAATAGGATCTTTTGCATGCATCTTGCTGGGCTAATACCCTTAAGATCACTTATGGACCACCCAAGAGCTGTCTTGTGTGACTTTAGCACTTGAATGAGTGTTTTCTCTTCCTGTGGATTTAAAGCAGAGCTTATGATCACTGGAAAAGTGTCACCTTCTCCCAAAAATGTATATTTCAGGGATGGTGGTAGTGGTTTGAGCTCGGGTTTAGGAGGTTTATCCTCTTCCTGAGGAATTTTCAGAGGTTCTTTTATTTTCTCTGATTCCTCCAGATCAGGCTGAACATCTTTAAAGATGTCCTCTAGCTCTAATTCAAGACTTTTAGTCATATTGACCTCTTCCACCAAAGAGTCAATAATATCAGTGCTTATGCAGTCATTTGATGTGTCTGGATGCTGCATAGCTTTGACAGCATTTAACTTGAACTCATCCTCATTGACTCTCAGGGTCACTTCCCCTTTTTGTACATCAATAAGAGTCCGTCCAGTTGCTAGGAAAGGTCTTCCTAGAATGAGAGTTGTACTCTTGTGTTCCTCCATTTCCAGCACTATAAAGTCAGTGGGAAAGGCAAATGGCCCGACCTTGACAATCATGTCCTCAATTATGCCTGATGGATATTTAATGGAGCCATCAGCGAGTTGAAGACATATCCGGGTTGGTTTGACTTCTTCAGTCAAGCCAAGCTTTCTGATAGTGGATGTAGGTATTAGGTTGATACTTGCTCCAAGGTCACATAGAGCTATCTTGGTGCAAGCATCCTCTAATGTGCACGGTATCATAAAGCTTCCTGGATCTGTAAGCTTCTCTGGTAAGCTTTTCAGAATGACTACACTACATTCTTCAGTGAGAAAAATTTTTTCAGTTTCTCTCCAATCCTTCTTATGACTTAAGATCTCTTTCATGAACTTAGCATAAGAGGTATTTGCTCAAGTGCCTCTGCAAATGGGATCTTTATTTCAAGAGTCCTGAGATAGTCTGCAAAGCGGGCAAATTGTTTATCCTGCTCCGCTTGGCGGAGTTTCTGAGGATAAGGCATCTTGGCTTTATATTCTTCAACCTTAGTTGCTGCAGGTTTATTCCCTACAGAGGTGGTTGGAGAAGCCTTCTTAGAGGGGTTACTATCAGTACTTGCAGGTGTCTGATCCCTCATTGGCGTGTGAACGCCAGGATTGGGTGCTGGATGGGCGTTTAACGCCAGCTTCCCACCCTTTTCTGGCGTTTGAATGCCAGAACTGGGCAGGGAATGGGCGTTTAACGCCAACTTTTCTCCCTTTTCTGGCGTTTGAACGCCAGAAGTGGGCATCCACTGGGCGTTTAATGCCAATCTTTCACCCTTTTCTGGCGTTTGAACGCCAGAATTATTCCTCTTTGGTCTCTTGCTGTCCTCAGAGGGATTTTGGGTAATGGTTTGGTCATCCTCTATCAGTTGTTCCTTTCTTGGCTTTCTGCTACTTTGAGCTGATTTATTCAATGTCTTCCCGCTCCTTAATTGGACAGCTTGGCATTCTTCTGTTATCTGTTTAGATAGCTGCTGTCTTGTCTGATTCAATTATGCTTCCATATTCTTGTTAGCATTTTTAGTGTCTTGGAGCATCTCTTTAAATTCTGCTAATTATTTTGTCATAAGGAGTAATTGTTGATTAAGCTCAATAATCTGTTCTTGAGGATTAGGATCAGTAGTTACTGCCCTGGCCTCTTCCTTTATGTAGGACTCACTGCTAGAGTACAAATGTTGATTTCTAGCAACCGTATCTATGAATTCCTGAGCCTCTTCAATCATCTTCCTCATGTGTATAGATCCACCAGCTGAGTGGTCTAGAGACATCTGAGCTTTTTCTGTAAGCCCATAGTAGAAGATGTCTAATTGTACCCACTCTGAAAACATTTCAGAGGGGCATTTCCTTAGAATCCCTCTGTACCTCTCCCAGGCATTATAAAGGGATTCATGATCCTCTTGTTTAAAGCCTTGGATGTCCAGCCTTAGCTGTGTCATCCTTTTTGGAGGGTAAAATTGATTCAAAAATTTGTCTGATAACTGTCTCCATGTTTTTATGCTTGCTGTGGGTTGGTTATTTAACCACCTCTTAGCTTGATCTTTTACAGCAAATGTTAACAGTAATAATCTATAGACATCCTGATCCACTTCTTTATCACGTACTGTGTCAGCAATTTGTAAGAACTGTGCCAGAAACTCAATAGGTTCTTCCTGTGGAAGACCGGAATACTGGCAATTTTGCTGTACCATGATAATGAGCTGAGGATTTAGCTCAAAACTGCTTGCTTTGATGGGAGGTATACAGATGCTACTCCCATATGCAGCTGTAATGGGGTTAGCATATGACTCCAGAGTCCTTTTGGACTGTTCATTTCCACTTACGTCCATGGTGGAGAAAAGGGAGTTGATATGAATTGCAAATAAATTATATTTTAAATTTTTTTTTAGATTTTTAATTAAAAGTAACCGAAAATAAAAAAATAAATGGAAGATAGAATAAAACTTTCAAAAATTAGAAGAAATTAAATAAAAGCAAATTGAAAACTAAATTAATTAATTAAAAAGATTTTGGAAAAAGCAATCAAAAAGATATGATTGGAAATTATTTTGAAAAAGATATGATTGAGAAGATATGATTGCAATTTTTAAAAAAAAATATGATTGAAAAGATATGATTGAAGAAATTAAAAAGATTTGATTTTTTGAAAAATATTTGAAAAGAGCAATTTTTGAAATTAGAATTTTGACTTGACTAAAAAAAAGATATGATTTTGAAAATCTTTGACTAAATTAATGCAAAATTCAAATTTTATGAGTAAAATAAGGAAAAGATATTTTTTTATTTTTGAATTTTAATGAGGAAAGATAAAAACAACAAAATGACACTAAACGTAGAAATTTTAGATCAAAACAAAGAGAACAAACAAGAAAACTTTGAATGTCAAGATGAATACCAAGAACAAATTTTTGAAAAATTTTTAAGTAAATAAAAGCACAAGGGACACCAAACTTAAAATTTTTAGAAAATCAAACACAAATTTTCGAAAATTTAAAGGAAAACACAAAGAAGACACCAAACTTAGAATTTTTAAAGATCAAGAAAGAACTAAGAACATGCAAATTCAAAAAATTGAAAGAAAATAAAAGCATGCAATTGACACTAAACTTAAAATATGGAACTAAACTCAAATAAAAGACTCAAATTTAGTGACTCTAAACCAAAAAAAAATAAATTATACCTAATCTAAGCAACAAGATAAACCGTCAGTTGTCCAAACTCGAACAATCCCCAGCAACGGCGCCAAAAACTTGGTGCACAAAATTATAATCACACTTTTGCAACTCCGCACAACTAACCAGCAAGTGCACTGGGTCGTCTAAGTAATACCTTACGTGAGTAAGGGTCGATCCCACGGAGATTGTCGGCTTGAAGCAAGCTATAGTTATCTTGTAACTCTTAGTCAGGATATCAATAATTCTCAGATTTAATTGTAAAAAGTAAAAGAACATGAAATAAATACTTGTTTTGTAGTAATGGTGAACAGGTTGAGGTTTTGGAGATGCTCTATCTTCTGAATCTCTACTTTCCTACTGTCTTCTTCTTCATGCACGCAAGGCTCCTTCCATGGCAAGCTATATGTTGGTGGATCACCGTTGTCAATGGCTACCATCCATCCTCTCAGTGAAAATGGTCCAAATGCGTTGTCACCGCACGGCTAATCATCTGTCGGTTCTCACTCATGCTGGAGTAGGATCCATTGATCCTTTTACGTCTGTCACTACGCCCAGCACTCGTGAGTTTGAAGCTCGTCACAGTCATCCCTTCCCAGATCTTACTCGAAATACCACAGACAAGGCTTAGACTTTCCGGATCTCAGGAATGGCCGCCAATAATTCTAGCCTATATCACGAAGGTTCCAATCTTAGATTAGAAACCCAAGAGATACACATTCAAGCTTGATTGCATGTAGAATGGAGGTGGTTGTCAGGTACGCGTTCATAGGTGAGAATGATGATGAGTGTCACGGATCATCACATTCATCAGGTTGAAGTGCGAATGAATATCTTAGAATAGAAGCAAGCATGATAGAATGGAAAACAGTAGTAATAGCATTAATTCATCGAAACACAGCAGAGCTCCTCACCCCCAACCATGGGGTTTAGAGACTCATGCCATAGAGAATACAATATGAAACGTGTAAAGTGTCATGAGGTACAAGATGAATCACTAAAAGAAGTTTTTATAGTAAACTAGTGATCTAGGGTTACAGAAATTGAGTAAGCTAGAATAGTTAATGTAGAAATCCATTTCCAGGGCCCACTTGGTGTGGGCTTGGGCTGAACATTGAAGCTTTCACGTGTAGAGACCTTTCTTGGAGTTAAACGCCAGCTTTTGTGCCAGTTTGGGCGTTTAACTCCAGCTTTCATGCCAGTTCTGGCGTTTTGACTCCAGAATTTCTGTGCTGACTTTAAACGCTGGTTTGGGCCATTAAATCTTAGGCAAAGAATGGACTATTATATATTGCTGGAAAGCCCAGGATATCTACTTTTTAACATAATTGAGAACGCGCCAATTGGGCTTCTGTAGCTCCAGAAAATCCACTTCGAGTGCAAGTAGGTCAGAATCTAACAGCATCTGCAGTCCTTTTTCAGCCTCTGAATCAGATTTTTGCTCAGGTCCCTCAATTTCAGCCAGAAAATACCTGAAATCACAAAAAAATATACAAACTCATAGTAAAGTCCAGAAATGTGATTTTTATTTAAAAACTAATAAAAACATAATAAAAACTAACTAAAATATACTAAAAACATACTAAAAATAATGCCAAAAAGCGTATAAATTATCCGCTTATCAGTTAGCTTTGAATTGTATAGGATTTCATAGGTTAGGTGGGAAGTTTAATTTGATCAAAGATTCAAATTCTAGCCCACTTAACCATATATGCATCCTACCTTGACCCTAGCCCCATTACAACCTATGAAAAGACCTCATGATAATTGTATGCATGCATGGGATAAATGTTGATTGTTAAATGAAAAACAAATCTTGGAAAGCATGATTAGGAGAGAATTGAGTGAATCAACCCTAAACACTTGAGCGAATAGACTGCAAACACATCCGGTGAGAGTTCGATTGCTAAATTACATGTTTTCACCTATGATCATCTATTTTCATGAAAGTTCGTAAAAAAAATATTTACTAACTCAATTCAATTGTGGTTTGGCATGGTTGTTAATACCTTAGCCCTTGTGCTTATATATGCTTTCTTGGAAATTAATTTATTTTGACCAGGCAATTGCATTCATTTAGATAGTTGCATATAGTTTAGGTTGCATATAGTTTATTTACATTGAATAAATATTGATACCCTTTTTTCTCTCTTGGTTTAATCATGAGGACATGCTTGGTTTAAGTGTGGGGAGGTTGATAAACCCCATTTGTAGGGTTTATCTTGTATTGATTTTAGGGAATTTTATCACCTTTTACCCACATTAATTCAATGAAATAGCATGGTTTCATGATTGTCTCCTAATTTGTGCTTAAGTGTGAAAACATGCTTTTTGGCCTTTAATTTGATGATTTTAATTCACCTTTGATTCCACTAGATGCCTTGATGTATGTGTTAGTGATTTCAGGTTGAAAAGGGACTAGGAATGGAGAGGAAAGCATGCAAAGTGGAGCAATCATGGAAAATCAAGGATTGGGAGAAATTCACTCCACGCGCACGCGCAGCAGATGCGCACGTGTGAAACGACGAGGTTGCAAGGCAACGCGTACGCGTGACGTGCGCATACGCGTCGATGTTCGCACGTGACTCACTTAAAGTGAATACGCTGGGGCCGAATTCTGGGCTTCCCAGGCCCAAATCCAACTCATTTCTGATGCTATTTAACCCAAGAAATGAAGAGGAATCAACACACTTTTAAACATTAGTTTAGTTTGAGTTAAGTTTTTGGAGGGAAAGTTAGTTTCTAGAGAGAGAAGCTCTCACTTCTCTCTAGAATTAGGATTAGGTTAGATCTAGATTAGGATTTCTTAGATCTAGGTTAATTTCATGCTTTGATTTACTTTTTCCTTTGTAATTCTTCTTCTTCTACCTTTCCTCTCTCTAGTTAGCATTTAATTCATGTAATTCTCTACTTTTATGATTGATGCACTTTTGTTTCTTCTATTTCTCTTTCAATGCAATTTATGATTCATGTTCCTTTATTGTTGAATTGCTTAATTCATTTTACTTTCCTTTTATGCCTTCCATGTGTTTGATAAAATGCTTGGTTAGATTTTAGTATAGATTTTGTTCCTCTTGGCCTAGGTAGATTAATTAGTGACTCTTGAATTATCTAATGCCTTTGATTGATTGAAGATTAGAAGTTTCTAATTAATTTGAATGCCTCTAAAGCTAGTCTTTCCTTAGGAGTTGATTAGGACTTAAGGAATCAAATTCATCCACTTGACTTTTCTCCATGGTTAGAGGTTAACTAAGTGGGGGCAATGGACAATTCTCATCACAATTGATAAGGATAGCTAGGATAGGACTTCTAATTCTCATTCCTTGCCAAGAGCTTTTCTAGTTGTTAGTTTATTTTCATTGCCATTTACTTTTCTTGTCTCTTATTCCAAAAACCCCAAAACATACCTCCAACCAATAACAAGAACACTTTATCACAATTCCTAGGGAGAATGACCCGAGGTTCCAATACTTCGGTTATTATTTGTAGGGGTTTGTTTTAGTGACAAACAATCTTTTGTATGAAAGGATTATTGTTTGGTTTAGAAACTATACTTGCAATGAGAATTCATTTGTGAATTCTAAACACACAAAAATCCATTCATCAACTAACTTTCAACCTACGAAAATATCTTGGAGTGCCTCTCATACACGACCATTGCAGCTAGCATCAATTCATTACATTCTCGACCGAATGCAGAAGAAGTTGAATACCTGGCATAGCAAGACGCTCTCTCTAGCTGGCAGATGTACTGTAGTGCATTCTGTTCTTTCCACTATTCCCAATTACGTTATGCAAACGATGAAAATCCTGGTGGTTGTGTGTAGTAAAATTGATAAGATTTGTCGTAATTTCATTTAGGGGTCGACGAGAATAGAAGAAGAATTCATCCTATTAGTTAGGAAAATATTTGCAAACCCAAAAGCGAGGGAGGACTTGGTTTCAGAAAAGCTCAGGAAAATAAAAAACTTTTCCTCATGAAGTTGGCATGAGGTTGATCAATAGCAAAGATGCTTTGTGGGTTAAGGTACTTCGAAGCAAATATGGTTGTGGAGAGGATGCTATACCTAAATTCAATGCTAAAACAATAGTTCTAATACTTGGCAGGGCATTCTAAAGGTTTGGAAGGAATTTAAACCCCATTTGATTTGGCGTATCGGGAATGGAAATAAGGTTGCCTTCTGTACAGACCATTGGATTGTCGGCATCCCTAGTCTCAACGAGATTGTGCTGGTTGACATCCAGCCTCTTTTAAACGATAAGGTGATGGATTATACTGATTTAAATGGAAATTAGAACTTTATATTCCTCAACCAATTACTTCCCAGTGAAGTAGTTGATATGATCAGAGTGGTTAAATCCCCCTAAAGGGATTTAGGAGAAGATATCATCTGTTGGCTCCCTTCCTCTACAGGGAGCTTCTCTATCAAATCTACACACCTAACAAGACATCAATCTAACTCTAGTACAAATTTTCCATTCAGAAAAATTTGGAAATTATACTTTCCAAAGAGGCTGAGTGTAACACCCTACCATATAGAATCTTATGTCATAAGACAGAGGTGGTGAGGTATTACGACCTCTAAAAATAAAATAAAATATATAATATAGTTTGAAAAAGATTTGTAACTAGGAGCCTTTAAAGAAAAGTTAAAGCAAAAGCAGTAAAACGAAAAGCGCAACACTCACAAAGCGATAACATAAACGAAGCAAGATAGAGCGAGCTAACATGAATGTATATGAAAGAGTTCCAAAATACGGAGAACAAAGCTCAAGACTCGGCTTGCAAAGATAAACCGGCCCGAGCACATAAGTGTATATACATATATAAAAAAGAACCCAAAAGAACCCAAAATACAAAGTTTACAGAACCTGTTTCTCCAAAATAACCTCTAAGAGAAAGCTAATACAACATATACATAAGAAGTGGAGATAATAAGTATTTACATATATACATATAACCAAAATAAACCCCAAAAGATATAGGGATCTTCACTATCAGAAGCTTCCAGCATGCCTCAGCGAGGTGCCTCACGTTCTGGATATGAAAATCACAAAATATGTATGGGGTGAGAACTAAAGGTTCTCATCATGGTAACAGTGTCCACATATCTAACATATAATGTCCCGAAAAAATTGAAAGAAATCCTAGAACTTCTGACATATAATTAAATCTTATAAACATAACTAAACCATAAAATAAAATAGGCAACTAGTTAAGGGTCTTCCGTCTACCTAATACTCCCCTTTCCGACTCCTCTGAACCTCCCAACCGCCACCAAAATCACTTGTTACAAACACAACTATAACATATAAGAAAATCACATGTAGAAAGCATATACAGCAGATAAACAAGTAGCAAGTAGTTTATGCAATCAGTTAGGCATTCCAAACAAGGCATACCAAACAAACATATGGATACATATGATGCATGCCTGTCAATGTACACATCGGCGCCTGACCTTGAGATGTGGATCATCCAAGGCACACTAGCTGATGAGTCTCATCTGTTGGTTTTAAAGCTAACCCGACAAGTCCTGGTAGCTAACCTTTGGACTGTCCCTCTGTCGTGCATCCACAAAACTCAAATAATTCTCAATCATAAACATATAACACACACCGATGTTTATCCACGAGGGCGAGCTCATCCAGAAATTTCACAGTTTCCAGCCACACTTACGACATAGGATCAGTAGAGTATCGAGTCTCAACTTGGAGCACGTGGTGGCTAGCCACTGCTTTCACCCACGAAAACTCAAATCTCAGATAATTGGAAGTGCAACAATCACATTATCATTCACTAATCATATATATATATATATATATATATATTCATAATCAGCCATAATTCAATATCATTTTAGCCATTCGGCACATAGCATAAACAACACTTCCACCATCATCATCAGTAAACTCAAATAATCATTACCAGCCATGATTTATAATCAATTTAACTCTTTCTTCATCAATAAGTTACCTCCCACACTGCCCTCATCATACTTCATTATCCAAAAACTACCCGATCAGGCTTTAAACAAGAGAAAATAGAATTTTGAAAGCTAGAGGAATGTATTAAATATCAAAATTCATAGTTTCAGAAAAACAGGGGCTCGCGTATGCAACCCCTTTCTCGCGTACGCGAGGAGTATAGCCCGTAGCGTATGCTCGTGTCACATGCCACCCTACGCATACGCACCCTCACAAAACTAGACTTCTCGCGTACGCGGTACTGGTTCGCATACGCGAGCACCTCAACCCGAATTAATTGCCGGCGTCGCATGCCATGTGGTCGCGTACGCAACCAAGGAAAATGCCATTCTCGCGTACACAATATACAACCCATGTACGCGAGACCTCTGGGCCGTAGCCACTAGCAGCATCGTGTGTGTCCCTCGCATACACAAGCATAGCAGAAGTTCAAAAAGCTGCTAAGTCCAGAATTTTCAGTTTTGTACAGGAAACTTTGATTGTGCATAACTTTCTCGTTTTAAAATATTTTTCCTCCGTTCTTCGAATGGCGTAAACATCTCGGATCAAATTTTCTTTCTAAAGAAGTTTGATACAAATCGAAGGTCTGGAGATCAAGTTATACTCCGCCAAAGATGGTTAAAATCATAGTTTTCACAAAACTTAACAAGCTTCCAATTTCAAAACATACAATTTCCAAACCCTTTAAAACCAACCCAAACTTTACCAATTTAGCATCAACCAGATACAAACTTCCTCATACAATCCACAACCTACCAATTTTCTCCACTTTCATCAATCTCAAATTTGATATTTCAAGTTCAACAACATACAAAATACATCATCAATTTCTTATGACAATTTCAATATCAACTTCACCATCAACATGGTACCAACAACAATTCAATCTCACTAACCATTATACATATACCAAGTCACACATATCAACCATACAAGCTTCTATCACAACTTCCAAAAATTACTAACCACATACATAATAATACAATCCATCTCAACCAACCAACAACACCAACAATTCAATTCCTATCGTAGGGTCACTAGCCTAAGTTTTCACAATACATTATGTTTTAGATACGAGAAACCGAAACGATACCTTGGCCGATTTCCACGTATAACCCAAAGACACCATCAAAGGCATAAACTCAGACCCAATGATTTAAAATCCCCAAAGCAATGACATCCAAAGCTCCACCAAGTCTCCAATGTTCACAATCAAGCTCCAATTTACATATATATACTACCTAATCCACATTACCACATTAAAATATAACAACTTAATACCCAAACATAATAAATCAATAATTTCACTAGGGTTCAAGGATTCTCACCTTACCCAAGCACCAAAGAGACAAGATTAAGCGTTTTCCTCAAGCTAATTGGATCCTATAACATCAAAGAACTCAAAATCTCAACACCAATAACATAAATTTTCAAAAATCAAGGGCTGGAAAAATGGTGAGAAAATGTGACTTATCTTTTAAATAACCTTGTGGGGAGCTCGATGCCACGGTCATGTGGTCACAAACAGTGCAGCAATCGGAGCTCCGGATCAAAAGTTATGTGGATTTGATTATCAAGTGTGGGTTTAGGTTTTGGAAAGTGTTCTTCCTTTCCTATGGCTGAGCTTCAGCATTTCCAGCATGCAAATGGAGAGAGAATGAGCTGAAGCTCATTGTTCAAGTGAGTGGGTTGGACCCACGGACTCAGTTTGGGCCCGGTTCGCTCGGTTCGGTCTGTCTGGCCTAATCTTGGGCCAAATTCTTTAAAATTGGTGTCAAAATTCTTGTTTTAATTAACTCTATCATATTAAACTATAAAATTCAATTTTTCTAATTTTCTAGAATAAATTTTAATTTATAAGTTAATTAGTTATTAATTATTCGAGTTTTACATTCTACTCACCTAAATAAGAATTTTGCCCACAAAATTCTAATTTAGTTACCTGAGAATAGGTGTGGATAGTCTGTCCGCATTTCCGATTCAAGTTCCCAACTGTGCTCCTCAATACCGGCCCGACTCCATGCAACTTTGACTAACGAAACTTCCTTTTTGCGCAACCATTTAATACTGGTGTCGTCAATTCTGACGGGAGTCACTTGGAGTGTCAAATCCTCTTTTAACTTAATGGATTCAGGTTCTAACACATGGCTAGCATCAGTAGTGTACTTCCAAAGCTACAACACGTGGAATACGTCATGCAAGTTCGAAAGATGTGGCGGTAGAGCTACCCGATATTCCATCGGTCCAATCCTCTCTAGAATCTGAAATGGACCGATGTATCGAGGATTCAGTTTCTTTGTTTTAATCGCTCTACCTACACCATTGTTGGAGTGACCTTAAGAAAAACATTATCTCCTTCCTCAAACTCCAAGGATTTCCACCTCTGATCGGCATAACTCTTCTGTCGACTCTGAGCAATGAGCATCCTATTTCGAATTTTCTTGCCCTGTTCAGTGGTTTTAGCTATCATTTCAGGCCCTAACAAGCTTTTCTCCCCAGCTTCATACCAACATAGCAGAAATTGGCACTTTTTCCCATACAGAGTCTCATATGGAGCCATTTTGATGCTCGCATGGAAGCTGTTGTTATACGCAAACTCCACTAGTGGCATATATCAATCCCAGCTCACCAGCTGGTCCAAAACACAAGCCCTCAACATATCTTCCAGAGTTTGTATTATTCTCTCGGATTGACCATCTGTTTGAGGATGGTAAGTTGTACTTAAGCTTAACCGGGTTCCAAAAGCTCTCTGAAATGCCCCCAAGAACCTTGAAGTGAAACGGGGATCTCTATCAGAAATTATAGTTGTAGGTACACCGTGAAGTCTCACAATTGCCTTTATGTATAAACGTGCTAGCTCCTCAAGGGTACAGTTCATCCGAATGGGTAAAAAGTGAGCCAACTTTGTCACTCGATCCACAATCACTCAGACAGCATCAAAACCGAAATCTCTAAAGGTTGCAAGGTCCCGGACGGTCCCTGGTGTTCAATCTTTACTTTCTGACAGGTTAAGCACCTTGAAACATGTGCTGCCACATCATTTTTCATACCAAGCCATAAGAACATAGCTTTCAGATCATGGTACATCTTAGTGCTTCCCGAATGAATAGAAAATTCGCTTTTATGTGCCTCCTTCAAAATATCTTGCCGTAAGGTTCCAACATCTGGTAGACAGATTCTACCTTTGAACCTCCATATTTCGCCATCGTCCCATGATACTCTCCATCGCTTTCCTTGCTCAATTGCCAGCCACACCTTATTAAATCCCTTTTTGTCTTGCTGAGCTTCTTCAATCTTGGACTTAAAGTCACTCGAAATTTGCAATCGACTCAAACACAAGGCCTCGGACTCTTCTTGAACACCTAACTTCAGGCTCTGGAATGCTTTAAGTAACTCCTCCTCTCGAAGCATCATCCAAGCAGTACACAATGATTTTCGACTTAAGGCATCCGCCACAATATTTGCCTTTCCTAGATGGTAATATAGTTCAAAGTCATAGTCCTTCAGTAACTGTATCCACCTCCTCTGCCGCATATTAAGCTCTTTCTGATCAAAAAGATATTTCAAGCTCTTGTGATCAGAGAAAACTTGGAACTTAACCCCATAGAGGTAATGCCTCCACACCTTCAATGCAAACACAACCGCAGCAAGTTCCAGGTCGTGCGTCGGGTAATTAACTTCATGAGGTCTCAACTGTCGTGATGCATACGCCACCACATTTTGGTGTTGCACCAACATACACACCAGACCCTTCAATGAAGCGTCACAGTACACCTCGAATGGTTCATTTGGTTCAGGTAACACGAGCACAGGCGCTGTAGTCAATTTCTACTTTAGATCTTGAAAACTCACTTCGCATTCAGACGTCCAGACAAACGGCGCATCTTTGCGGGTTAATTTTGTCAATGGCAAAGCTATTTGAGAGAAACCCTTTATGAATCTCTGATAATATCCAGCCAAACCCAGAAAACTCCTTATCTCAGTTACTAAGGTCGGTCACCCCCACTCCATTACTACTTCCACCTTAGAAGGATCTACAACTATCCCCTGTTTACTTCCTACATGGCCCAGAAACTTCACCTCACTCTTCCAGAATTTGCATTTAGATAACTTGGTGTACAACTTTCTCTCCTTCAAGATTCGGAGGACAGTTTGCAAGTGACCCGAATGCTCTTCATTATCATTGAAATAAGTCAGTATGTCATCAATGAAGACGACTACAAACTTATCTAGAAACAGACGGAAAATTCAATTCATGTAGTCCATAAACATTGCAGGAGAATTTGTCAACCCAAAAGACATTACAGTGCACTTGTAATGACCATATCGGGTTCTGAAACCAGTCTTAGGGATGTCTCCGTCTCTTACCCTTATCTAGTGATAACCGGATCGCAAGTCAATTTTAGAAAAAAATCCGGGCTCCTTGTAACTGATCCATGAGATCGTCGATCCTTGGCAGTGGGTATTTATTCTTTACCGTGACCTTGTTCAATTGCCTATAGTCCACACAGAGATGCATAATTTTGTCTTTGTTCTTCACCAGTAATACTGGTGCTCCACACGATAAAACGTTCGGACGAATGAAGTTTTTACCCATTAGCTCTTCTAACTGAGACTTGAGTTCAGTTAATTCCAACGGAGACATTCGATAAGGAGCAATTGAGATTGGCTCGGCCACAGGCACCTACTTAATCGCAAACTCAATCTCTCGAGCAGAAGAGAATTTTGGGAATTTCTTCTGGAAACACTTCAGGAAATTTACACACAACCGGAATTTGCTCTAAGCTTTGTTCCTCCCCTGAAACACCCGCAGTTAATAGCATAACACCCTGACATTTATTTCCAGAACAGTTTACTGTCATAGAGTTCAAATAGTAGCTATTCACTACCACCGGCCCTTCCGATCCTTCCGGCATAAAGTACAATGACTTCTCAGAATAGTCAAGCAAGACATGATTCCTAGATAACCAATCCAATTCCAAAATGAGATCCAGACCAGTCATTGGCAAACAAATTAGATCATGGATGAAATCTCGTTGTTTAACTCGGAATGACACTTGTGGGCAACCTTACCTAGTCACAACGGCTTCCAAAGTAGCATTATGCACATTTAGATCATAATCTAGCACAGCTATCTTTAACTCTAATTCACTGGCCTTATCAAATGCTAAGAATGAATGAGTAGCTCCAAAATCAAATAAAGCATTCAAAGTTTTACCAACTATTTCACATTTATCTCGGATTAGTGTATCAAACCCATTGGCACCCGCAGCTGATGTAATGAATACTCGTCCTGGCTACTGTGCTCTCCCAATACCTTGCCTTTGTTTCTCCGTCTAGTTTGAGGTTTTATGTCCCGCCTTTCCACATGAATAACACAAGCCCCAACTAGCTTTGTACGGAACTCCCGAGAGATAACTTCCACATCTAGCACAAGCTTGCTGTTTCTGAGGTTGTTTCCTAAATCTTCTCCTCGGGTAATTGTTGTTGTTAGGCCTTCTGAAATTAGTCTGACCCTGAGTCTACTGTGGTACAAATCCTCCACACTTGAAAGTCTGACCCCTAGGAGCAAAGTTTCTTCCTCGGTTCTGCTAAAAAGGCACCCTATGGCTCCCTTTATCTGCAGCTGCCTTTTTCACACAGTCTTCAGTAACCCTGCTCTTATTTACTAACTCTGAAAAGATTCTGATCTCCATTGGCTCCACAGAAATTAGGATATCGCTCCGAAGTCCACCCTCAAACTTAATGCACTTTCACTCCTCGAAGTCTCCAGGAGCTCACTGACAAATACGGAAATCTGCACAGTTCCTCAAATTTATTTGTATATTCAAACACTGACATGGCACCCTGCTTCATCTGCAGTAACTCAAGTTCCTTTTCTGTTCTGACTAAATTCAGAAAGTACTTTTTATAAAATTTCACCTGGAAGGCATCCCAGGAGATAGGATCATCGCTTGCTGCAAGAGATGTCATGTTCCCTACCACCAATACAACGCTTCCCCCGTAAGCTGAAAAGTGGCGAACTCCACAAATTGATCTTCAAGCACCAGTTGTGCTTGTAGTGCTCGCTTCATTGCCTAAAACCAGTTATCGGCTTCAGTCAGATTGGTGGTTCCCCTGAAAACTGACAGATTAACCTTCAGAAATGCTGACAGCGTCATCAGCCCGTTTTCACCATTTTCCCATTACCATTGTACATTTGCTGTCCAAGCGCCTTAGCAGTGGCCTGCATAGCAGCAGCCATGTTCTCCAATGCAACCATGAATTTCACTGGGTTATTCGTGTCAGTTTCTGGTTCCTGATTACTAGTTCAACCTCTCCCACGGCCTCGACCGCATCCTCGAGGCGCCATCTGGTTCCTATACACACCAAACAATCGATATTAAGGTTCTCAATCCCAATATCACAAGTCTAGTGCTTCAAAGTCCCAAATGCATGCTTATGAACGTTTATGCCACATATATCAGTTAGATATCCTAATAGCACATTAACACACACACACACACACACAGAGTATGCAAGAAGCATAGTCAGTCCGTCCCTCAGGCTCTACAAGAACGAACTGCTCTGATACCATAATGTAACACCCTACCACACAGAATCTTATGCTTAAGTCATAAGACAGAGGTGGTGAGGTATTACGACCTCTAAAAACAAAATTTTGTATATAATATAGTTTGAAAAAGATTTGTAACTAGGAGCATTTGAAGAAAAGTTAAAGAAAAAACGGTAAAACATAAATTGTAACACTCACGGAGTGATAACGTACACGAAGCAAGATAGAGTGAGCTAACATGAATGTATATGAAAGAGTTCCAAAATACGGATAACAAAGCTCAAGACTCGGCTCGCAAAGATAAACCGGCCCAAGCACATAAGTTGTAACACCCTAACTTCTAGCATCTCATGATCGTACTAAAAGCTCAGGTGTTACTTACCTCTAACCCCTTTTTATTCTATACTATCTTTATTTAATATCGTGCCTTTGCGAATACGAACGGAAACTTTAATTATGAAAACGAAAAGTTTACTCTTAACCACTTAAAAAGAAAGATATACATCTTCACATAACATTATATACATAGACTTATTTCAAGTTTCTCAAATACAAGTCCTACCCCTCTAAAAACTAAAATAGTAAATGATGAGGGAAAAATAACATCTAAGACTAAACTAAAATCCAGAAAAATATGAATACATATATATATATATATATATATATATATATATATATATATATATATATATATATAACTCTGTAGACCGGTCACGGCTCCTTGCCAAGGGTTTCCTGAACCTGTCGCTGAAACAGAAGATCTGTAGGGGGTGAGAATGTCGTTCTCGCATGTTCTCAGTAGAAAAAGTGAATGCCGTGAGAGTAAAGAAATAAGTTGCAAATAATTTCTCTTTAACTTTAAAATAATTTCCTTTTGAATTTCTTAAAACTTACTTTAAATACTTTAGTTAGTTCTCTTCAAATTATCTTTACTATAAACAAATTCCAGTTACGTCACTCAGTTTTTTTAGTACAGTAATCAGTTCTCGACTATCTTAATCCTTGACACATACAGGAACCATCAAGCACAAGCACAAGCACACACGCAACACAAACACATAAACAATTCACACATAAATCAAATATAAGGAATTCACAATTAACATAGCACAACACACATGAACACTCAAGTAATTCACACAATGCATATGATGAATGCCTTTCCTATGCAAGCCATGAGCTCATGCGTCGGTTGTCTACCCAGAACCCGACGTTACTCGGAGCGAACCCCGAATATGGTTTCTTTACCATGTCAGTCAGGTACAATTATCATCATGGGCGAACCCATGTTAGTTAGGATATCTTGGCATCACAGTAAGAAACAGGCTATCAGTTAGGCGAACATTTTCGCATTAGCAACCTTAGGCTATCAGTTAGGCGGGCACTTTCGCATTAGCAATTTGGCACAAGGCCCTTTCAACATACAATATGCTATCAGTTAGGCGAATATTCCCGCATTAGCAACTTTAGGCTATCAGTCAGACGGACACTTCCGCATTAGCAATTTGGCACAGACCCATTCAAACATACAATATTCAATTATCCTATCATTCCTAGTTTTTCATTTCTTTTCTTTTTGTCATACCTCCGCATCACCAAATAATCAATCATACATCCGCATCAACACGTAATTAATTATACCTTCGCATCACCACATATTCAATAATACCTCTACATCACCACATAATCTCTCACACTTCCACATCACCATAAAGATACACTTTCCATCATTCTTCAATCTTAACCTCAAAACGTTTAGTTTATAAGTATCCAAATTTCTTTAAGTATTTAATCGAAATAAAATTCATTTTCTTAATAAACCGAACTCAAATCATAACTTAAAACAAAAAATTTTTCTCAATGGATTAAACTTAAAACATAATACTTTTCTTGATAAATCGAAAATCGAATATTATAATTCTTAAATCAAATTTTCTTTAAAATAATGCTTTAAGCAAAGCCTCGGAATTTTACAAAATTTTCTGCAGTATTTCTTCTAAAATTCGGGTTTTGCCACCCTTTAAGAGTCCTAATCAAATCATTTCTCAAACATTTCGAATATCAAATCCTTTTCGTTAATCAAACCGTTTCTAAATATCAAATAATTTTCAATAATAAAATCGTTTCCTTTGAAGGTAACCCTCTTTCTAATTCAATAAAATTAGCCCCATTTCAAATCTAAAGAAAATTCACTTCTTCATTTAAACTTTACAAAACCCTCCAACCAAAATCACCCTTACGGCTTCCTCACTTTCATAATTTCTCAATTCATATGTCATTTAACCAAAGTATAAACATAATATATTTCCAACCACAATTCAATTTCAAGCAATCAAGAAATCAAACACACTCATCAAACTCAATCATTTTTCACGGTCATAAATCTAAACAACGGGAATTCTTAAATTAAAAAGTATTAAAAAGCTTTTTGACAATTACTCAATAAATATTTTGGCATCCTTAAATTAAAAAGTATTAATCTTAAAATAAAATCTCCTACTTCTGCTTGAAATCAAAACAACGGAAATTTTAGAAAAATTTTCTGACTGAACCGCTAAAGAAAAAAACGTCAGAAATCATTTGTACCTCCTAAAACTTCAATTAGCCGAACTCAAGGAGAAAAAGAGTTACATCACTGTCAACTTTTATCGGACAAAAATAATGCCAACATATAAAAAAAAGAATATGAACATTTTTACCAAATTAAATTTTTTTATTAGAGTTACGGATCTCAAGAAATCGAAATTAATTAGAAGCATTCGGGTGCCATGGAAGCTTTCACGTTCTCTCTCTTTCTCTTGTCTCCAATTCAATTCGGTGATGATGATGATGATTAATATCGCAGGAAGTGAATTGGTGTCATGATTGTATATATATGTATACATATACATATCTAAATTCAAGCCACGTTGGCTTGTTTTCCTTACTATTTCCTTAATGGCCTTCGGCCAAAGGAAAAAACTATGGATGATGATGATGATGATGATGATGATGATGATGATGATGATGATGATGATGATGATGATGATGATGATGATTGATGATGATGATGATGATGATGATGATGATGATGATGATGATGATGATGATGATGATGATGATGATGATGATGATGATGATGATGATGATGATGATGATGATGATGATGATGATGATGATGATGATGATGATGATGATGATGATGATAATAATAATAATTTTTTTATTTTTTTTGAACTATTTTATTATAATAAAAATTATTTAAAAATTTTAATAGATTTTAAATTTAAAATATTATAAAATTTAATTAATTACTTTTAAAAAAATAATTTTTTTAAATAAAATTATCAACAAATATAATAAATCATATTTACAGAACCTAAAATATAAAGTTTACAGAATTTGTTTCTTTAAAATAATCTCTAAGAGAAAGCTAATACAACATATACATAAGAAATGGACATAATAAGTATTTACATATATACATATAACTAAAATAAATCCCAAAACATATAGGGATCTTCGCTATCAGAAGCTTCCAGCATGCCTCAGCGAGGTGCCTCACGTCCGGCATCTGAAAATCACAAAATATGCATGGGGCGAGAACCAGAGGTTCTCAGCATAGTAACAGTGCCTACATATCTAACATATAATGTCCCGGAAAAGCCGAAGGCAATTCTAGAACTTTCGACATATAATTAAATCTTATAAACATAACTAAACCATAAAATAAAATAGACAACTAGCTAAGGGTCTTCCGTCTATCTAATACTCTCCTTTCCGACTCCTCCGAACCTCCCAACTGCCACCGAAATCACTTGTTACAAACACAATTATTACATACAAGGAAATCACATGTAGAAAGCATATACAGCAGATAAACAAGTAGCAAGTAGTTTATGCAATCAGTTAGGCATTCCAAATAAGGCATACCAAACAAACATATAGATGCATATGATGCATGCTTGTCCTATTGGCTGATGAGTCTCATCTGTTGGTTATAAAGCTAACCCGACAAGTCCTGGTAGCTAACCTTTGGACTGTCCCTCTGTCGTGCATCCCCAAAACTCAAATAATTCTCAATAATAAACATATAACACACACCAGGTTTATCCACGGGGGTGAGCTCATCCAGAAATTTCACAGTGTCCAGCCACACTTATGACATAGGGTAAGCAGGGTGTCAAGTCTCAACTTGGAGCACGTGGTGGCTAGCCACTGCTTTCACCCAGAAAAACTCGTATCTCAGATAATTGGAAGTGCAACAATCACATTATCATTCAATAATCATATATATTTATAATCAGCCATAATTCAATATCATTATAGTCATTCGGCTCATAGCATAAACAGCACTTCCACCATCATCATCAGTAAACTCATATAATCATTACCAACCATGATTTATCATCAATTCAACTCTTTCTTCATCAACAAGTTACCTCCCTCACAGTCCTCATCATACTTCATTACCCAAAAACTACCTATCAGGCTTTAAACAAGAGAAAATAGGGTTTTGAAAGTTGGAGGAATGTGTTAAAAATCAAAATTCATAGTTTTACAAAAATAGGGGCTCGCGTAAGCGAGGAGCATAGCCCGTAGCGTATGCTCGCGTCGTGTGCCACCCTACGTGTACGCATCCTGGCAATACTGAACTTCTCGCGAATGCGGCACTGGTTCGTGTACGCGAGCTCCTCAACCTGAATTGATTGATCGCGTCGCGTGCCATGTGGTCGCGTATGCAACCAAGGAAAATGCCATTCTCGCGTACGCGACACACACCCACGTACGCGAGACCTCTGGACCATAGCCACTAGCCGCGTCGCGTGTGTCCCTCGCGTACACATGCATAGCAGAAGTTCAAAAAGCTACTAAGTCCAGAATTTTTAGTTTTGTACACCAAACTTTGATCGCGCATAATTTTCTCGTTTTAAAATATTTGTCCTCCGTTCTTCAAACAGCGTAAATATCTCGAACCAAATTTTCTTTCTAAACAAGTTTGATACAAGTTGGAGGTCTGGAGATCAAGTTATGCTCTGCCAAAGTTGGTCAAAATCATAGTTTTCACAAAACTTAACAAACCTCCAGTTTCAAAACATATAATTTCTAAACCCTTTAAAACCAACCCAAACCTTACCAATTCAGTATCAACCATATACCAACTTCCTCATACAATCAATACCCTACCAATTTTTTCCACTTTCATCAATCTCAAATTCAATAGTTCAAGTTCAACAACATACAAAATACATCATCAATTTCTTATGACAATTTCAATATCAACTTCACTATCAACATGGTACCAACAACAATTCAATCTCACTAACCATTATACAGATACCAAATCACACATATCATACATACAAGCTTCTATCACAACCTCTAAAAATTACTAACCACATACATAATAATACAATCCATCTCAACCAACCAATAACTTCAACAATTCAATTCCTATCCTAGGGTCACTAGCCTAAGTTTTCACAATACATTATATTTTAGATATGAAAAACTGAAATCATAACTTGGTCGATTTTTATGTATAACCCAAAGACATCACCAAAGGCACAAACTCAGCCCCAAAGATTCAAAATCTCCAAAGCAATTACACCCAAAGCTCCACGAAGTCTCCAATGTTCACAATCAAGCTCCAATTTACATATATATATTACCTAATCCACATTACCACATTCAAATATAACAACTTAATACCCAAACATAATAAATCAATAATTCTACTAGGATTCAAGGATTCTCACCTTACCCAAGAACCAAAGAGATAAGATTAAGCATTTTCCTCAAGCTAATTGGATCCTATAACATCAACAAACTCTAAATTTCAATACCAATAACATAAATTTTCAAAAACCAAGGGCTGGAAAACTTGTGAGAAAACGTGCCTTACCTCTTAAATAACCTTATGGACTTTGTAGAGCTCGAGGTAGTGGTCGCATGGCCGCAAGCGGTGCGGCGATCGGAACTCCAAATCAAAAGTTATGTGGATTTGATTATCAAGTGTGGGTTTAGATTTTGGAAACTGTTCTTCCTTTCCTATGGCTGAGCTTCAGCGTTTCCAGCATGCAAATGGAGAGAGAATAAGCTGAAACTCATTGTTTAAGTGAGTGGGTTGGGTTTATAGGCCCGTTTGGGCCCGATTCGCTCGATTCAGTATGTTTGGCTCAATCTTGGGCCAAATTCTTTAAAATTTGTGTCAAAATTCTTGTTTTAATTAGTTTTATCACATTAAACTATAAAATTTAATTTTTCTAATTTTCTAGAATAAATATTAATTTATAAGTTAATTAGTTATTAATTATTTGAGTTTTACACTAACAGTCTTTACCTGGTTGCTAGCTCAAAATGCTCTACTAACAAATGAAAATAGATTCAGAAAATGGCTTACAGAGGTGCCCGATTGTTCTCGATGTCCAAATAATGCTGAAACCTTGCTCCATGTTTTGCGTGATTGCCTTTTATCAGTAAAACCTAGAAGAGCCTTTCAGTAAGACCTTCATGGATGGCTGGAAGAAAATCTATGGAGTCCTCACAAACGAAATGGGACCAGTTGGCCCATTCTTTTCATAACTACCTGCAACCAAGTTTGGAAAAACAAGAATGGTCTCATTTTCAACCAGTTATCAACTAACCTTGATAGCATGCTTAATCAAGTTACAAATTTGGCCAGAAACTATGAAAGTTATCTCTGTACTTCTGATGTTAGCCGAGCAGCAATGAATTCCAGGAGGGAAGACCATATCGGATGGGAGCCCCCGATGGCTGATTGTTTGAAACTGAATGTCGACGAATCGGTGTCCTCTTCAGTAAGCGCAGCTAGTTGTGGCAGTCTGATTAGGGATTACCAAGGCAGGGTCACAGCGGATTTTATGTTAAATTTGGGAAAATGCTCCATTATTATGGCTGAGATTTGGGGTTTGTATGTGAGGATCAAGTTAGCTTTCGATTTGGGTGTTAGAAAGCTCATGATTGAGACAGATTCCGTATGTGCATTCTGTTTTGTGCAAACCCAAACTTCTGTCAACGGTGTCGGAACCCCTCTTCTGCAAGCGATGAAGCTCCTCCTTGCCCAATCGTGGAGCATGCAAATTCATCATATCTACGGAAAAAGAAACGTTTGTGCAAATTTACTCGCTAAAAAAGCTCAAAGTATTTTGATGGGTCTTTCGTGTTTTTCATCTCATCTTGCCTTTTTGAGTTATGCTCTAATAGTGAATGCTTTGGGGGTAAAGTTTCTTAGAATAATAGGATAATTTCTCTGTAATTCTTTGTAAAAGACTTAAAAATTTTATAGTCTCTTTCTATGTGAAACTAAGTTTAAAATACAAATTTAAAATACAACAAAAAATGAGACATAATATATATTTATATACGAATATATAATAACTGATTTAATGGCTGATTTTTAATGTATACATAATATTTTTATAAAAAAATGTATATTTTACAAATTAAAAAGGTGGCATTTAAATTTCTCGTAAAATAGGAAAGTATCATTTTCTTTTATACAAAACTAACAAGTCTTCTCTTTCCTCTTTTCCCTTCAAAATTAATTCAAAATTAATTGACCAACAGCCCTTAAAAAAATATAAATTATTCATAAATATTTAAAAAAACAAAAAACAAAAAGCAAAAGAAAGACTTCTAAATTGGGGTAATGCTAGGTAGCCCAAAAAATAATTACAATATAGAAATGTCATGTAAAAATTTTCATTCTCTTGATAAGCAAGTGATATACACTTTCTTATCACTTATCCTCATTATCACCTATCATTTTGCTGCTTATTTGGAGTTATTAATGTTCTTTCCAAAATTAATTTCAGTTTCTCTCAAATCAAATCTCTAACATCTCTCAATCACATTATTATCCATTAAATGTAATAATTCTCTACAAAAATTATGAAAATTAAATAATTAAAAAATTTTAACAACTTCTACTATACAACTTATATTTTACATATAGACTATTAAAAAATAAAAAATAAAATATAAAATATAAAAATAATTTTAAAAATAATTTTTAAAAAATAATTATTAACTTATCATATTAAAATCAATAAATAAGCATACATATGAATATTAAAAAATATTAAAATAATTAAAATAACGACCTACTAGTGCACATATGAGATAATTTGAAGAATACAATAAGACGTATAGTTTAAAATTTGATAATATTAATTATAAAAATTTATTAACTATAGACATCATAGGTATGAAATTATGAATATTATGAGTATAAATTATGGATGTTATTAATATGAAATTATAGATGTTATGTGGATAAATTTATGGATGTTATGAGTAAATTTATTAATTGAATAAATTAATTTAAGAATTTGACTTTTTTTAATTTAATTATGATAAAATTTAAAAATATATGTGTTAACTTAATAGTTACTTATGCAATAACTAAAAAATGATACGTGTATAGTTGTAATATCTAATAAACATGAATTTAATTTTTAGATGTTAGTTGTATGTAATTATGGATGTTATGTATATAAATGTATGAATGTTATATGTATGAATATAGTAGTACAATATAATTATAAATATACATAAAAACACACAAAAAAAATCGGTTTATTACCATACCTCATCAAAACTAGTTAAAAACAATTTCTTGTAAAATTTCTTGGCTTATACACTATTGTGCTTGCAATGGTGTTATTCTTGTGATTTTTGAATGAATATGATTGAATTAACATAAAGTATATATTAGGATAGATTTCATGTTTCATATCTCCAATAATTGATGATAAATACCATAACGGACAAAGAATCAATTGCAATTATTTAATGTAATTGATATTATAATTACCGTTCTTAAATATAATTATTATTAATCTTTATTGTATTTTTATATATAAAAATCAAATTATAAAAAAGAATATTAAGTATTGATTACAATAATGCCTAATAAAAAGGGATATGATTTTATAATTAATATCATTAATAAGTAGATTTAATAAGAACGGTGATAAGTAGAATGATAAGAGAGTGAGATAAAAAATAAAACTGATATTAAATGATATAAATGAAGTGAATTATATAAAATTTTGACTAATTATGGCTGAAAAATTTTGGTTACCAAACTTTTTCCCCTAAATTGTGTATATATCCAAATGCTGCAAACGATCAACTGTTTCATTTATAACTATATGATAGAAGGTATATTAATTGAAGAGTTTATTTAACTGAGAAATTAATTATTTTTTAGTTGATATCAATATTTTTTAATATTTTATTATAAATTTTAAATCTTAAATTTTAAAAATTAAATTCTAAATGTTAAACATAAATTTTAAATTCTAATTCTAAATCATAAACTCTTGAAAAATAAAGATAAAAAAAATCATATTAAATATACACTAAAATTAGGATAAAATATATTTATCTCTAATATTTGTGATTTTTTTAAAAATATTCTTAACATTTAGTTTCATTTAATTTTGTCTCTAATATTTTTTATTTGTATCAAAATTATTCTTAGATATTAATTTCATATAAAAAATTTTATGGACAAAATTAAAAATTTTTAAAGGTAGTTTTAACGAAAATAAAAAACATTACGAATAAAATTGAATAAATCGAAAATGTTAGAAATAAAATTAAATGAAATTAAAAATTAAAAATATTTTTAAAAATTCACAAATTTTAAAGACAACAAATATACTTTATCAAAAAATAATTTTAAAATAAAAAATTAATTTTCTATACTTATTTCTAATTAAAATATAAAGCATCTCCGAGATGACGCTATCAGAAGGAGAGGATTTACTCATGCTACCGACGAAGCCATCCCTTTCGGGCTCACTGCAACAAATTCTTTAATTTTTTTTCCACAAGAAAGGACCAAAATAACTATATGAGATCAAAGTACGTCCTAGTCTCCTAGATTTTGGAATGTCTACATAATACAGATTGAAGGGCACCATCATCAACCACTAACTTCCATTGATACAAGACCTAAAGTAGTTATGACTTCATAAACAAATTAATTATTATATATCAATATTATCTAGTACGGCATGAGGCTGATTTTTTTTTATATTAAAAAAAAAGTTAGAATTTGATGTTGAAATAGATGTGTATAAAATAATTACACAAATATAATGTCAGAGCAAAATGCAGGTAACGATTTTTTTTTTTAATTTTTAAATTCAAAATCTACAAAACATAGATTACGTATAGTGATTTAAATATTTTATAAAATAACAAGGGCTAAAAACAGAAATAAGCCAAGGGAGAAAATAATTTACGTGAATAAGCTAAAACGAAAATTGTTTCATAAATTTATCAACACACGTTTATATGTAGTTCGAACCAGCTTGGTTCGAACTCCATTTCTACATAATTCGAACTAACTTGGTTCGAATTATACACAAATACATACACACATAATTCGAACCAGCTTGGTTCGAATTACACACAAACACACGCACACACTAATTCAAACCAGCTTGGTTCGAATTACACACAGTAATTCATGGTATAATTCGAATTATGCTGTTAAAAAATTAATGATTTATTAAAAAAATTTATTAAAAAAATTAAAAAAATATATATTTTTATTTCATACGTTAAAAAAAAGCTAACAAAATATTTAATTACGAGACTTCTTTAAAATATTAATGAGCTATCAATTCGAATTCCATACAGTACTTTTCTGTCCATTTTTAATAGTTCGTGAATATTTTTTAATAATTTTTTTTAAATTATACTACAAAAAATATTTTATCCTATGCAAAACAATTTTAAAAAATGACTTAAAAAATGTTAGGAATACTATAAAAATTTGTAATGTTATAATAACTTAAGTAAATACATGCATGTACTCAAATTTTAAATAAAATATTCTACATAGTCAATAATAATTTAGAAATGAAAGAAAATATTTTATTCCATACAAAATAATTAAAAAATATATTTTATTCTATACAAAATAATTTTAAAAAATGGCTTAAAAGATGTTATGAGTACTATAAAAATTTGTAATATTCTAGTGATTTAGGTAAATATATAATAAAAATATTTTTTCTTTAATTTCTAAATTATTAGTGACTATGTGGAGTATTTCTTTAATGTCTTAAGTCATTAGGACATTACAAATTTTTATAGTACTTCTAACATCTTTTAAGCCATTTTTTAAATTATTTTGCATAGAATAAAATATTTTTTTGTGGTATAATTTAAATAAATTTATTAAAAATTATTCATGATAAAAAATATTTTTATCATGTATTTACCTAAATCACTAGAATATTACAAACTTTTATAGTACTCATAACATCTTTTAAGCCATTTTTTAAAATTATTTTGTATAGAATAAAATATATTTTTAATTATTTTGTATGGAATAAAATATTTTCTTTCATTTCTAAATTATTATTGACTATGTAGAGTATTTTATTTAAAATTTGAGTACATGCATGTATTTACCTAAGTTATTATAACATTACAAATTTTTATAGTATTCCTAACATTTTTTAAGCTATTTTTTTTAAATTGTTTTGCATAGGATAAAATATTTTTTGTAGTATAATTTAAAAAAATTTATTAAAAAATTTATTAAAAAATATTCATGAACTATTAAAAATGGATAGAAAAGTATTGTGTGGAATTCGAATTGATAGCTCATTAATATTTTAAAGAAGTCTCGTAATTAAATATTTTGTTAGCTTTTTTTAACGTATGAAATAAAATATATATTTTTTAATAAATTTTTTAATAATTTTTTTAATAAATTATTAATTTTTTAACAGCATAATTCGAATTATACCATAAATTATTGTGTGTGTAATTCGAACCAAGCTGGTTCGAATTAGTGTGTGCGTGTGTTTGTGTGTAATTCGAACCAAGCTGGTTCGAATTATGTGTGTGCATGTGTTTGTGTATAATTCGAACCAAGCTGGTTCGAATTATGTAGAAATGGAGTTCGAACCAAACTGGTTCGAACTACATATAAACGTGCATTAGTGGATTCATGAAGCAATTTTCGTTTTGGCTTATTCACGTAAATTATTTTCTCCCTTGGCTTATTTTTGTTTTTTACCCAAATAATAACATGCAAAATACAGGTTACATTTTAACAAGAGCAAAAAATAGAAATAAGCCAAAAAAAATAATTTACGTGAATAAACCAAAATGAAAACTGCTTCATGAATCCACGTTTATATGTAGTTCGAACTAGCTTGGTTCGAATTCCATTTCTACATAATTCGAACCAACTTGGTTCGAATTATACACAAATACATGCACACATTAATTCGAACCAGCTTGGTTCGAATTACACACAAACACACGCACACACTAATTCGAACCAGCTTGATTCGAATTACACACACAGTAATTCATGGTATAATTTGAATTATGCTGTTAAAAAATTAATAATTTATTAAAAAAATTTATTAAAAAAATTAATAATTTAAAAATTAAAAAAATATATATTTTATTTCATATGTTAAAAAAAGCTAACAAAATATTTAATTACGAGACTTCTTTAAAATATTAATAAGCTATCAATTCGAATTCCATACAATATTTTTCTGTCCATTTTTAATAGCTCATGAATATTTTTTAATAAATTTTTTTAATAAACTTTTTTAAATTATACTACAAAAAATATTTTATCCTATGCAAAACAATTTAAGAAAAAATGGCTTAAAAAATATTAGGAGTACTATAAAAATTTGTAATGTTATAATAACTAGGTAAATACATGTATGTACTCAAATTTTAAATAAAATATTCTTCATAGTCAATAATAATTTAGAAATGAAATAAAATATTTTATTCCATACAAAATAATTAAAAAATATATTTTATTCTATACAAAATAATTTTAAAAAATGGCTTAAAAGATGTTATGAGTACTATAAAAGTTTGTAATATTCTAGTGATTTAGATAAAAATATGATAAAAATATTTTTTCTTTAATTTCTAAATTATCAGTGACTATGTAGAGTATTTCTTTAATGTCCTAAGTCATTAGGATATTACAAATTTTTATAGTACTTCTAACATTTTTTAAGCCATTTTTTAAATTATTTTGCATAGAATAAAATATTTTTTGTGGTATAATTTAAATAAATTTATTAAAAAATATTCATGAGCTATCAAGAATGGGCAGAAGAGTATTGTATAGAATTCGAATTGCTCACCATATAATTTGAATCAGAGTGATTCGAACTTTCCTATGTGTAATTCGAATCATGTAATATTTCACCATATAATTTAAATAATTTTATTAAAAAATTATCATGAATATTTTTTAATAAATTTATTTAAATTATACCATAAAAAAATATTTTATTCTATGCAAAATAATTTAAAAAATGGCTTAAAAGATGTTAGAAGTACTATAAAAATTTATAATATCCTAATGACTTAGGACATTAAAGAAATACTCCACATAGTGACTAATAATTTAGAAATTAAAGAAAAATTATTTTTATCATGTATTTACCTAAATCACTAGAATATTACAAACTTTTATAGTACTCATAACATCTTTTAAGCCATTTTTAAAAATTATTTTGTATAAAATAAAATATATTTTTTAATTATTTTGTATGGAATAAAATATTTTCTTTCATTTCTAAATTATTATTGACTATGTAGAATATTTTATTTAAAATTTGAGTACATGTATGTATTTACCTAAGTTATTATAACATTACAAATTTTTATAGTACTTCTAATATTTTTTAAGCTATTTTTTTAAATTGTTTTGCATAGGATAAAATATTTTTTGTAGTATAATTTAAAAAATTTATTAAAAAAATTTATTAAAAATATTCATGAGCTATTAAAAATGGACAGAAAAGTATTGTATGGAATTCGAATTGATAGCTCATTAATATTTTAAAGAAGTCTCATAATTAAATATTTTGTTAGCTTTTTTTTAACGTATGAAATAAAATATATTTTTTTTAATTTTTAAATTATTAATTTTTTTAATAAATTTTTTTTAATAAATTATTAATTTTTTAACAGCATAATTCGAATTATACCATGAATTACTGTGTGTAATTCGAATCGTATGTGCGTGTGTTTGAGTGTAATTCGAACCAAGCTGGTTCGAATTAGTGCGTGCATGGGTTTGTGTATAATTCGAACCAAGCTGGTTCGAATTATGTAGAAATGGAGTTCGAATCAAGCTAGTTCGAACTACATATAAACGTGCATTGATAGATTTATGAAACAGTTTTCGTTTTGACTTATTTTCGTAAATTATTTTTTTCCTTGGCTTATTTCTATTTTTTGCCCTTTTAACAATTTTTTTTTCCAAAACATTAAAACGCACTTGCGTTTTATGTCTTAAATTTCTTTTTATTAAAAGTTGCAAAACTAAGCTTCTGTTTTGTAAAAAAAAAAAATTCAAATTTGATTGTAATGGTGATCGATTGAAGCATGATAATTGTTATTGGTTAAAGCAGAATAGATTTGGAAATGTATTGACAAAAAAAATGTGTATATTATATGGGCTATAAATAGAAAAAAGCAATAGTTTGGCACCTATATTGTAAAATTTCATTGGATAGTGGAGGTAGAGTAATTTAAAGTTAAGACTGTACACGAATCGGATCAGATTGAATATGATATCCGTATTTTTTTATGTTAGATCTGATTCAATCTAATTTGCATACTTACGGATAGGATTGGATATCGGGTATATTCGCATAATTAAAAAAATATATATTTTAAGATTCTATTTGATTATTTTTACAAAAAAAATTCATAAAATTTATTTTTCGTTTTTTATAAATTTATTTACTCTTAAAATATTATCAATAAAAATTCTATTGAATAACAAAAAAAAAATAATAACACAAGATTTAAGTTTAATTATTCTAAGTTGAAGTACAACATAAAAAATTAAAAACAAAATATCATAAAATTCATAAAACAACACACTAAAATTCATATCACATTAGGGTTTACTTTCTTAAATTATACTATTTATATGAGACGTACGGATATGTAGATTTGTGGATCGAATTTGCGGATATCACTGCTAAATTCGCAATCCGATCTTACCATAGTGCGGATCGAATCTGATCTGATCTGATGGCTCTATGAATCGGATAATATCTGCAAAATTCGGATCGGATGCGAATAATTACTGCGGATATGTATCCGATCAATGTGCAGTCCTATTTAAAGTGCACGTTCCGACCAATAAAATTGTAGATGTCGCACTATTAACGTCGGCGAGGAGATTCTCCTCCTTTCAAATTATTTTCCAAAATGAAAACTCAAGTGAAGTCGATTTTACGTGAAATTGATATTTAATAGCCGTTAAATTTTCGTAGCCGAATTCAGGCACACCACCTTATTCGACACGCGCCTAACAGGTGCACAACCAATAATGGACACCGCTTGTCTCCGGTTTCGCCTCCAACAATAATCGCCGGCCACAAAGTAAAATTAACCGCCTTCTAGAACAACTACTCAATCAAACTCACTATACTTCCATTCGATTCAATTCCGTCTTGGAATCCTAATTTTATTTTTCCCATTTCTATTATTTTTCCCCAATTTTTTTTTTCTGCAAATTGAAATTTCAATTCCTAATTTTGGCCTTTACTACTCTTTATCCATTGTTATGACTAATGAGTGTTACCGTGATTAAAGTAATTCACCGCGTCTGATATAATAGGTCAATTATGTTTTCTCACTACAAGTGTCAAGAAATCATACACAACACATTATTAGTTGGGTTATGGTAGATAATTAATAATTTTTTTAAATAACATAAACAATAAATTTTAAAATTAATCTAATTCAAGTAAAATATACTACATATTAAATTATTTATCTAAATTTTAATATTAGAATAATTATTCGTATATCGAATAAATTAAACATTCAATATATTTATTATTCACATTATTTAATATTTTTATTATCTAATTATATTTTTTCTATTTGATTATCTTAACTATCTTAAACTTTCGTCACCATAGAGGTTTCTTTTATATATATATATATATATATATATATATATATATATATATATATATATATATATATATATATATATATATATATATATATATTAGCATAATTATTAGTTAATTAAAAATAATGAACAAATTGAACAAACTAGTTAATATCTTATTCTGATGATTAGTTTTAGGGTTTATTTGAGCAACATTTTTGAAAAAGATCTTTTTTTAATGATATTTTTTTAAAAAAAATTTATAAAAATAAAAGTGATTTTATGTTTGGATATCTCATATAAAAATATTTTTTTATTTATTAATTATTTTTGGATAAAATAAGATAAAAATATTTTTTATTCATTTATTATATAAAAAATATTTTTTATTTTTTTAATATTTTTATTTTTATTATTAAAAATTTATTAAATACATTACAAAATAAAAAAATTTATTAAATTTATTTTTATCAATTTAATAACGTTAAAAAAATACTTAGTAGAGAAAGATTAGTTTTTACATACCGGACTTAAAGTTATATAAATTTAATGTGTTCTGAATAGTACATACAGTGCTATAAATGTAAGGTGAATTATATGTTAAAGATATAAGTTTATAGATTTTTTTTAATGGGATGAAATAAAAATTAAAAAAATTAAGACTCATATTTTGAATAATAATAAAATAATTAAAAAAAATCTAATCTAAAGATGAGCTGAAAAGTTGCGGAATATACCTTTTTCTTTCTATTAAATCAATATAGAATATACGTACCTTTCGAAAATGTCCAATTAACTTCATTCAAAATTGGCTGCTTGTTTGACTTGGACAATACTAATATATAAGTCCAAATCAGTAATTAGTGATGGTCTGACCAGAGTTGGCAGTTTCACACTATTTAAGCTCCCAATGTATTTAGAGTTTACTAAAAAGAAAAGTATAGAGTATCAAGATATATCTGTTAACTTATTGTCAATAATAATTAATTATTATATTTTAAATACATGTATAAAGAGACACATTCAAAAAATATATATATAAAGACATTTTCATTAGACATAGTCATAAAAATGACATTTTTATTAGACACATCTATAAAGACACTTCCATTAAATACAATCATAAATAAGAGTTGACAGAAGTTGGTAGAAACGCTATTGATAACGTAGTGGGATTGTTACTAAAATTGCACACGTTCTCAACTTTCAAGTTGAATTGATCATATGAAATTGGATCATTTTTGTGATTACCCATACTAACGGTTGGTTTGAATTAATTTTTTGAGTGAAAAAAGTATTTTTTTTAATTTAAAATTTATTTAAATATATTTTTTAGAAAAATATTTTTATTAAAATAAAAGATGAATTATTTATTTTTTGTAAAAATTAATAATATTTTATTTTTAAAAGAATAAAGGAAAAAGATATTTTAATATTTGAAATTTTTTTTAAAAAATTTATTCAAATATATAATAATTGTTTTCTATTAAAAATATTTTTTTTAAATAATAAAAAATCAGTTCTTTTTAAAAAAATTAATTTAAATTAATCTTAGATGTATACTAAAATCAACTATCAATATAAAATGTATATTAAAATATAAAATACATATTAAAAATAAATTAAATTATATATATATTTATACATAAATACATAATAATTTATGTAAATGGCTATTTTAGTGTGTATATAATATTTTTATTACGTACAAAAATTAAAATTAGTAGTTAAATTTAATCAGCTTAGATTTCGTTTTACCTAAAAAAACATATTTGTTATATATCTAAGTAATATTGTCATCTAAATCCAATCAAGTAGATCTAATACCAACAAAAATCACTTTCATTAAAAAGAGAGTGATTATACGCGCACATATTATTCTTTCAACCAAATCATTTACGTTCACGCGCGGTATCGTCGTCGTCGTTGTCTTCTTCTTCACTTCCTCCTGCTCCTTTTCCTTCTTCGCGTGTTTTGTTCTCATCGTCATTCTTTTGTTGCTGCTGGTATTGTAGTAGAAGGTGAGGAGAAAGAGTTTTGAATTGTGCAAGACAACGAGGCCAAACACATCTTAATTCACTCAAAAATGAACCGAAATTATATAATGATTGTGACATAATTAACTCAAAAATAAACCAAAATTCGTAATGGATTACGACACAATTAACTCAGAAATGAACTAAAATTACATAACGATTGCGACACAATTAACTCAAAAATGAACCGAAATTATATAATGATTGCGACACAATTAACTCAGAAAGAAAGAGAAGCAGAGAACAATGGTAAAGAATTTGCAGGTTTGAGAAGTAATGGATGTTAATAATAAAAGATTTCCAACATGAACTTAGAGATTTTTGCATGTGAATTTCAAGTTCAACCGAGGAGAATTTAGTTACAACAGAAAAAAAGATTAAAAAGGACCTTTTGGAGAAAAGGAATATATTTATGGTATCTTATATTAAATTTATAATTCATAGGGAGATTTCATTTTCTGGGGTTGTGAAGGTTGATGAAATATTTTTTTTCTTTGCCTTTGTAGAATACTTAGGGCTTGTTTGGGTGAGCTTTTAAAAAAAGATATTTTTTGAGTTATCTTTTTTTAAAAGATCTTATAGAAAAGTAAAAGTAATTTTATGTTTGGGTATCTCATGCAAAAAGATCTTTTTATCTAACAATTATGTTTGGATATAACAATATAAAAGTACTTTTTTGTTTATTTATTACATGAAAAACATCTTTTTTTAAGAAAAAAATATCTTTTAAAAAAAGATATAAATTACAGCTTCTAAAAAAAGATGTTTTTCTGATTTTTTTAGTACTTTTACTTTTACTACTCGAAATTTGCCAAACACGCTAAAAAATAAAAAAAGATTTTTTTTTTATCAAAATAATAGTGCCCAAACAAACACTTAGGAAATATTCATTGTACTCACTATTTCTTGTTATGTTTTTTTTATTTAATTTTACTGATTTTTTAAGGCCTTGTCCAAGAGCTAAACTCAAATTTAACACAAACTCAGAAATTGTGTTAAATTTGAGTAAATCAAGAAGAATTTTGAGAAAATGAAATAAGAAGGAGAAGATGAAGAAGAAAAAGATGAAAAAGAAGAAGAAGAAGAAGTAGAAGAAGAGGAGGAAGAAGAGAAAGAGTTTTGAATTATGCAGGACAACGAGTCCAAATGCACCTTAATTCACTCAGAAATTATATAATGATTGCGACATAATTACTTCAGAAATGAATCGAAATTACATAACAATTGCGACATAATTAACTCAGAAATAAACCGAAATTTACCATAATGATTGCGACACACAAACTCAATTCGAAAACAAGCACACAAACAAGACTGAATTATGAATAAAAATACATTCAAAATGAATTTTGGATCAGACAACGTCATTAATATGTTTTTTTTGTTTGATATTTTCTTCTCTTTTTCTTGGTTTTATTCTTCTCAAGAGAGTAAATCAAAAAGAATTTTGAGAAAATGAAATAAGAAGGTGAAGATGAAAAAGAAAAAGATAAAAAAGAAGAAGAAGAAGCAATAGAAGATGAGGAGAAAGAGTTTTGAGCTGTGCATGACTATGAGTCCAAATGCTTGGGTGAGCACGGGTAGCGGGTACCCGATTACCCACCCGAACCCGAACCAAACCAATAAAATTGGTTCTGGAACCGACGGGTAATCGGGTCCAACCCGAACCAAACCAATGACATTTGCTGATGATTGGTTTGGGTATCGGTTTTGGGGGCGCGAAACTCGAACCAACCCGTATATCCGATCATAATTAATTAAATAATATATATATATATATATATGACTTTTGATGTGTTTTCTAACTCATAACCCTAATCCTATCTCACTAATGTTTAGATTTTAATGTGTTTTGGTTTTAGCTTCTTTCAAAAATTATTCACTAGACTTTTGTATTTAACTTCTAATATTTCTATTACACTTTTATATTTTCATTAGACAATATTATTTACTATTAGTATGTTTGGATTTTGATGAGTTTAGTTTTTAATATATTTGGTATTTAATATGTTTGCATTATTTCTGCTGATGTTACATGTTTATTATATTTCTTGAATTTTTAAGATAAAAATTTGCCAATTTGGTTTTTTTTTATATGAATTTTAAAGTCATCGGGTACCCGCTACCCGAACCGAACCAATCCGCTCTTAATCGGTTTGGTTTGGTTTGGGTACAAACACAAAAAATGCAAATCCGAACCAAACCAAACCAATTACTTTTTGATCGGTTCGATTCTAATTTTACCTTGAACCCGAACCAAACCGACCCGTGCTCACCCCTACCAAATGCACCTTAATTCACTAATAAATGAACCGAAATTATATAATGATTGCGACACAATTAACTCAGAAATAAACAAAAATTACATAATAATTGCGACACAATTAACTCAGTTCAAAAACAATCACACAAATAAGACTCGATCATGAACAAAAACACATCAAAAATCAATTTTGGATCAAACAACATCATCAACATGGCAAAAATTCAACAATAACAATAACAATAACGACGATAGTGATAACGACGATTGGTATAAGAAAAAAATAATGATAACGATAACGATGATAATGGAAAAGGAGAAGGAGAAAAAGAAAAAGAAAGAAAAAAAATTCAAATAAGAAAAGAAGGAGGATGAGATGTTGTTGTTGGTGATTACGATAACAAAAGAAAAAGAAAGAAAGAAAGAAATATGCGTAGATTTAAAAAAAAAAAATAGAAGAAGCGTGAAAAAAGAAAAAAAGTGAAAAAAAAAACATGTGACTCTAAATCATTTAACTTGAATGTTAAAATTATTTAAATTAAAAATAATTTAAAAAAAATTTTGAACGAATCGGACTAGACCTCTAAGTGTGCTATTAAATACATACGTGCATGTGCTAATATCGTTGCAGTTCAAAGTGCAAACAACATGTATATCAGTATATATCATTATTCTAAATATTTATTTTCGAAAAAAATAGAAAAAAAAATGAAATTTTCTGTGTTGGTGACTTGGTGGTGTACATGCGATTCGCCAGTCTGTCTAAGCTAAAGGGGTTTAAGGAATCTTGAGAATATACAGTTGCCAATACGATCCAAGCTGCGTCATGAGATTCCGCTTAATTAAAGCTTTAACAAGTGAACAAAAGATACAGATTCACTTGCCCAATATCACATTTCACATGCCGCAGTTTTTCCTTCTTTTTCCCCTTCATTTTATATACCAAAGCTAGCCCTAAATGACTAATTAATGGTACTTAATTACTTGTACGTCACATCATGCCAACCTGGCTAACATACACCACAATTAATTGGCCTCTCTTCCATCCCTCCAAAATTATGCCACGCCATTTGGTATTAGTACTGATGTGTAAAATACTAAAATTCGCTTGCAAAGCAATATTAAAAAAATAAATAAATAAGTTTTTGAATTTTTAATTTATAAATTTTTTTAAAATTTAAAAATATATTTAAATTTTTGGTATTCTAATATAAAATTAAACGTGATTTTTGCTGTAATCACGTACGAATGCACACGTAGTAAAATTTTTAAAATAAGATAAATTATATTTAGAGATAGATGTATCAAAATAAAAAAAAAATAAAAAACTTAAATATTTGCGGAAGAAAAAATTAAGAATCAATTTATCCATTTTTCTTAATATTAATTAATGCTGTATAATTAATTTGAGATCCATAATATTAATCATGTCACCAAATAAAATATAATAGATATATCGTGTGGTCAACGGTGAGGTGAGGCTCTTCGTCAACTTGACTCCATTTTATTTTCCCACACTCATAATCACAATGGTTGTAATTAGGTATTATTATTCCTAAGCTACCGACTATAAAAGACGAGGCAGTAGTGGTTGAGATTGATAATCAGGGATAATGGCCAGTGCAGGTACCCCTTTGCCGGTAGCATACCAAGCATGGACGAGTCCAGCAGTACCGGACTGGCTAAACAAAGGGGACAACGCATGGCAGATGGTGTCAGCCACCCTGGTGGGGATACAGAGCATGCCCGGATTAGTCATCTTGTACGGAAGCATAGTCAAGAAGAAATGGGCCGTCAACTCCGCCTTCATGGCCCTCTACGCATTCGCCGCGGTTGTCATATGCTGGGTCACTTGGGCCTACAAGATGTCCTTTGGGGACAAGCTCCTGCCCTTCTGGGGTAAAGCTGGGCCCGCCTTGGGCCAGAAGTTCCTCATCAAGCAGGCCGCGCTCCCCGCAACGCCTCATTACTACAACACGGGGGCTCTGGAGACGGCGGAGATTGAGCCATATTATCCCATGGCCACCATGGTGTGGTTTCAGTGCGTTTTCGCAGCCATCGCTGTGGTCATACTGGCCGGCTCGGTGCTGGCTAGGATGAACTTCAAGGCGTGGATGATGTTCGTGCCGTTATGGTTGACTTTCTCGTACACCATAGGCGCGTTCAGCTTGTGGGGTGGTGGCTTCTTGTTCCAGTGGGGTGTTATGGACTACTCTGGTGGTTACGTCATCCATCTTTCCTCCGGCGTTGCAGGCTTCACCGCCGCTTATTGGGTATAAATAATTTACTATACTCTTCTCCTTCTTTCCTTACCTTAAACTGTTACACGCACCCATTTAATTCCTTTTGTCAAACTTTTGACCACTTCACTTCCGTAAATTTAGAAAAATGAGTTCTGTTGACTTTTCTGGCATGTAGTTTGCAGAGAAGTTTCTTTTGTGTCTTTTTTGAAAACTCAAAACCAAAAAGTTGTTGCCGCCGTTTATAGTTATATAATGAACAGAAACGAATCGTTTGGTGGTGTTTGTTTCTCCTCAATATCTCACTTTCTACTAGTACTAATATATGAGAGAGAAGAGATTATGTATATACGATTACGTGCGTAGTCTGTCTAGCCGATTAATAAATGAGAAATTCTTGGGAAAGAATTTTTAGTATTTTTTATGCGCATAATGTCATGATCTGTTTATTGTATATCAAAAATATCTTTTATGTGTAAAATATCGGAAAATTGTTACTGACAAAATACTAAAAAAAACATAATTAATATATAATGATCATTTAACATTTTTTTTAACAAAAAAAAGTACCAGTGGTAATAAATTTTATAATTTATAGTTATTAATTAATTATTATTAATATTTTTAATAATATAAAATCATATAGAATAATATAAAATTATTTATTTATTTTTATTAAATATTGATTAAATTTTAATAAAATACTTACATTTTTTTATGGATAAAATTGGATGCATGGACACGTGTAGGTTGGGCCAAGGTCGAAGAAGGACAGGGAGAGGTTCCCACCAAACAACGTGCTGCTAACGCTGACAGGGGCGGGGCTGCTGTGGCTGGGGTGGGCAGGGTTCAACGGAGGGGACCCGTACTCGGCCAACATAGACTCATCGATGGCGGTGCTGAACACGAACGTGTGCGCCGCCACCAGCCTCTTAGTGTGGACGTGGCTTGATGTCATATTCTTCAACAAGCCCTCCGTTATTGGAGCCGTTCAGGGCATGATTACTGGCCTCGTTTGCATCACTCCCGCCGCAGGTACGCTATCCACCCCTCAACTCTTTCGATTCTTCCTCTTAGATCTGATATGGTTTCATTTGTTGTTGAATAATATAGGTCTGGTTCAAGGATGGGCAGCCATAGTTATGGGAGTTCTATCAGGAAGTGTGCCATGGTACACCATGATGGTATTGGGCAAGAAGCTCACAATCTTCCAAATAGTCGACGACACTCTCGCCGTCTTCCACACCCACGCCGTCGCCGGACTCCTGGGCGGCATCCTCACGGGGTTTCTCGCGGAGCCACGGCTGAGTTCCCTGTTTCTTGCGGTGACCAACTCTAGAGGAGCGGTGTACGGAGGGTCGGCTGGGGGAGTTCAAATCCTGAAGCAATTGGTTGGAGGATTGTTCGTCATTGGATGGAATTTGGTAGCCACCTCCATAATTTGTGTGGTGGTGAAGTTGGTGGTTCCTTTGAGAATGACGGATGAAGAGTTGCTGATTGGTGATGATGCAGTTCACGGAGAAGAAGCTTATGCCTTATGGGGTGACGGAGAGAAACTTAGCCTCTACAAAGATGACACCACCCAGCATGGAATGGCAATGGCTTCCAGTGGTGCCACTCAAGTTGTCTAGGGGACTCAATGATGCATGTGCGGACATGCATATTCCTTATTACAAAAATCCAACACAGGATTCCATTTTCTCTTTATACTTGTGCTGTTGGTAACTTGGTATGTATTATTGTAAGGTGGGTACTCCCATGAAGATATTATAATTGTCTTCATGTGATGATTTTTCTTTTTGACCCTTAGATGATGGAGTGTAGGGTTAGATTTTGATATGTTATAAAAGTGTTGTTTTTATTTGAAGTGTGGCCAAATCAATAAATCACACTTTTATACAAAGCATCTTCATAAAAAGATGTTTTTTGCATCTTCATTTGAGTAGCTCCCTTATTGTAATATTGTAGTCCTTGTATTTTTGTACCTTTTTTTTTTTTTGTAACTATTTATTCTTGTTTTCTAAGGTATATATCCTCAGCTATAAATTAAATGTATGTCACGTCTTTTTATTTTTGAAATCAAGATTCTTCTAGAGAAAAAGATTGCTAAACTGAAAAGGTGGGAATTTTATTCCTCTTTAATCAAATAGTAAAATTCACACCTAATTTAATTTTTACTTTTTTATTTTATTAATTTTTCCAATTTAGAAGAATTTTTTCAGTTAATGGGCCTCACAAATTCAGGTAATAATGTGCAATAATAAGCCCATACCCTAACAATGATGTTAGGTAGTGGACCCTAATTTTTTCTCATGATCTCGCCTTACTCCACCTCTATTTGCTTTTGCCAGAATGTTATTAAGGTCCATACAAAATATTAAATATTGTACCGGTAAAGAAAGGGAAAAAAAAAAATTTAAGAGCTCGTAGATTCGAATCTCCTAAAAAAATAGAAGGAAGCCATAGACAAGAAGAATAAAGGTAATGGGGGATTATATTGTGCAATTCTATATGGACATTTTTATAGCATATAGTATCAGCAAAGCCTATATGTGTAGAAAATTTAACTTCTAAGCTAGAAGATGAGGTGATATATACTTCATTATTTTTTTCATCCATTTTGTTCCTGTAAGCATTGCCCTATTAACAATCCCCCAAAGAAGAAAAGTGAGCTACAACAAGCTTTTTGTCTACTTAGGATTTTCTGTTCCAAACAAAGTACACGTTGAATAATAAAAGGATTAGCATTACTATTATATTATCAAATCTATCCCTAGTCTTAGCTGCTTCCTTTCTCTTGCTTGTGTCTTCAAAACTTCCAACAGCAGCACACAAACAACGCCAATCCCATCTTTAGCCTTGGTTCATTCATTTTTCTCCCGTTGTACTACCACATGGAACACCAGGTTCTCTAGCAACCAACCATTGATTGCCACGTCAACCACACTCCAAAGCTACCCACCTATATATATGAGTGTGTTTTTTCAGGGTGTGATGGCAAAATAATTTTCTTATCCACAATTCCTTATCCTTAGAACTTTTTAGTGAGTCTTCCCCTTCACCCACCACGGTCTTAGAATTTTCCCTTAATTATTGTTACTAATGCAGTAATGCTGGCTTTTAAAATCTAAAGTGCTTCTTTTACTTTCTTTTTATATGCCTTTGAAAAAAAGAGAGAGAGAAAAAATAATTATATTGAGGAGGCGCTGTCAAGGGCCAAGTCATGGAACATGAGAATATGTAATCAAATCATTTTTAGTGGAAGCTTCATTTGCGTAGTGTTGTGTGTGCCACAGCTCAGCACTAGGATGAGAATGAAATATATGCCTTTTCACTCACATGGTGCAATCCCATCATCAAATTGTGTTCAAAAGATATAAAAGGGGTATTGTAGTGATGATCAAGATTATTATGAACAAAGTAAAAATCCTAGTTCAGTGGGATTCTCATTCCCTTCCCACCACTCACACAACCATCTACCTCTCAATTCATATATTTATTCTTTGTCATTGCCCAACCGCTATATTCTTTTCATTCTTTTAGAGAAAACACCACGTCTCATTTATGGAAAAAAAATAATTTTCAAGAATTTAATTAAAAATGATATTCTCAAATCCTAAAAGGAAGTAATTCTTTTAGATACAAATAAGCAATTATTATTTCTTGCTCAAAATAACTTTCTAATACATTGTTTTTTTTCCTACATTTTTAATATATTGATTATCAATGAATTTGATACGTATCCTATACCTCGGCTAACAACCCAAAATTAAACTCGGCTAATAATCCGGAAAAGTTAAGTCAGAATTCGGCTACGTAATCTGATAATAGCTCCCAACAAGTCAAAAACTATCTCCAAAATCGTTACCACAAAATCCGAACGAGCTTAACAAAGCTCGAACATTCTCAAACCAAGTCAAACATTATCATCAAAACTGATTTCAGTAAGCGTGGAGAATCACGAAACAAGCTCCAACTGAACAAACTACACGCCTATATAAGCAAGTAAATAAGCTTGGAAGAGAGGTCAGAGAACTCACTCTAATTCCATTATCACTTTCTCACTTAATTTACATTCTTACTTGAGCATCGGAGTGCTTTTTGCAGGTGCTCCCGCCGCGGTGTTCCAGTTCAGCCGGCGTATACCTCTTCCACGTGGACACAGTCACTAGTAGAAAGAGTTGCTATACCTTGACTTCATATGCACGGAACATTTGGCGCCCACCGTGGGGCCCTGAATTAATATAACCCCACTATTTTTTCTACCTAGTTCTGTACTCTTTTTTGCAGGGCCTTCGATCCTACGACATGGTCGATAACGGGGTTCCTCAGCATACACAAGCCGAGCTTCTAGCTCAGATTGCTGAACTCCAGGTAGAAGTTTGAAGGATAGCCGAGCTATCCGCCCATAATAATGCCGGAAAGAACGAGGAAGGAAACTCCAAAAGTTCGGCCTTGGGCAACACAGACCTTCTAAGCATCACCCCGCCAAAGGAGAAGTTGACGTTAGACAACCCTTTCTCTGAAGAGATTACCAATTTCTAAATGTCAAAGAACTTTGTGCTGCCCACCTCCCTGGAGCCATACAAGGGGATTGGTGACCCCCATGCTCACATTAAAAAATTTCAGTCCATGATGTTTTTCAACGGCGCTAATAATGAGCCCATACTCTGCCGAACTTTTCCCACTTATCTCGATGGTGCTGCTTTGCTGTGGTTCTCTAAATTATCTGCAGGTACAATTTCTTCCTTTGAAGAGCTGGCGAGATCTTTCATTGATTACTTCGCCGCATCAAGGATATACGTACACGGATTAGACTACCTCAGCACATCAAGCAAGGACAACACGAGAGCCTGAAAGACTATATGACACGATTCGCTAAGATAACTATAGAGATCCCAGACCTTAGTCCCGAGGTCCACCTGCACGCATTTAAAAGCGGCCTCCGTCCTAAAAAATTTCAAGAAACTATAGTCATGACCAAGCCAAAGACTTTAGCAGAATTTTGAAAAAAAGCAATTGGACAGATGAAAATAGAAGAGCTTAGAGAAGCTCGGCAGATCAATAAACCAACTCAATCAAAAGAAGATGACCAGGAGGATCTTTTTGAATCAACAAATTGATCGGCAGGGACTTATACCCTTCAAGCACTACTAGGCAAAGAACTATGGCTCGAAGATGTACTCTTTTCTCTACTCACACGACTTTTTTCTACACCAAATTTTGCTTGGAGAGGTTTTAACGATGCTCTTTCATCCTATACCTTCTATATTAAGAGAGTAATCCTCAATAAAGAGTATATTATTTTTAACTTCATCATTCTTTATTTTTATCCATGCCTTTAGTTCAGCTATTGTTTACGCTCTACACATATTATGGCAAACTAATATTAAAGTCGGCATACAAAAAACAAACCGACAGTTATAAGTCGGAACCAATCTAACAAGTCGGAATCACTTCAAACAAACTGATAATTATAAGTTTGAATCAATCAAAGCAAACCGACACCTATAAGTCGGCCTCAGTCCAACAAACAATCACCTATAAGTCGGCAGCATTCCAACAAACAATCACCTATAAGCTCGTTCAAAAATATATTGAAACAAGCAACCCATTTTCCAGTGATAAATTTGTCCAATTTTATTTTCAAGATTATCAGGTTGATCTTGGGGCTAATTCTTATATCTTCGATTTATAACACAACCGCATCTCTTCTACATCCTACCGAGTTATAGCTCAATTTTCATAAAAGCTCAACCTGCTTTTCTTAAAAATAAACAGGTCAACCTTGGGGACTGTGATCTAGTCATTATAACTCTGCAGATACAAACTATAATTCGGAGATTAGGTCTGATCTATCCTTATAAGTCAATCACGTAAGCTATAGCTCGGCCACTTGCAAATTCAAAATAAATTCATCTGTATAAGTCGGCCTCGTGTGCTATAACTCGGCCACGTGCAGCAAATTCAAAAAATGCAAGCTCAGGGGCATCATGCCTACAATAGCCAAGGTATACGAAGAAACTAGAAGCTCGCCTATGTTTTTTCTGGAACACAAGGCAAGTTTGGGGGTTATAATACGTACCCTATACCTAGGCTAATAACCCAAAATTAAACTCGGCTAATAACCCGAAAAAGTCAAGTCAGAACTCGGCTACGTAATCTGATAACAGCTCCCAACAAGTCAAAAACTATCTCCAAAACCGTTACCACAACATCCGGACGAGCATAACAAAGCTCGAACTTTCTCAAACCAAGTCAAACGTTATCATCAAAACTGACTTCAGTAAGCGTGGAGAATCCCGAAACAAGATCCAACTGAACAAACTGCACGCCTATATAAGCAAGTAAATAAGTTTGGAAGAGAGGTTAGAGAACTCACTCTAATTTCATTATCACTTTCTCACTTAATTCACATTCTTACTTGAGCGTCGGAGTGCTTTTTGCAGGTGCTCCCGCCGCGGTGTTCCACCTCAGCCGACGTATACCTCTTCCACCTGGACACAGTCACTAGTAGAAGGAGTTGCTATACCTCGACTTCATACGCACTGAACAAAATTAAAGTGTAAATATAGAAAAAATTTGATGTTATAATTTATCTTTTAAGTTGTGTATATCAAAAAATTATTAAATTAATTATTTATATAAAATATTTATTCAAATACAAAAAATATATAAAAATATATAAAATAACACACATAATATATATTTAAGAATTATGTTGCATATACACTAAAATCAGCTACGAATATAAAATATTTATTGAAATATAAATACACATTAAAAATAAATTAAATTACACATATATTTATATATATAAATATATTAATGACCGATTTTAATGACTGATTTTAGTGTATAAATAATATTTTTTATACATAATAATTATTTTTTTGCGTATAAATAATATTTTTTATAATTTATAATTTGGGGGCATGTTTGTTTGTGAAAAAACAAGTCCTCGTTGCTTCCCTTTTAGGTCCTGTTGCACTTGGATATTGGAATGTGGGTCCCTCAGTTGCACTGAAACATCACTTGATTTTGACATTGCCCTATTATGGCAACAATAAACTTCTCTTCTCCCTTCTCTCTATCAGTGTTTCATGCTCTACTTCTTCGTCCTATATGCTATGCTCAACTCCTAGTATGTTTTTCTTTTCTTTTCTTTTCTTTTTCCCCATCTTCTTCTTCTTCTTATATCCTATATTCTCATGGCTTCTCAGGCTTGTTCTTTTCTAGATACACAAACATGTACATCCTTGTATCTTAGCTTGAAACACATGCATATCACTAACATGTATAACATGAATACTCATGATGAACACCACTTTATTTTGTTTCCCTTTTGGATGCAGTTGTTTTGTCCTCTAATTTATGCTCCTTTTTTTTTTTTAAAATAAATTCAAATCCAACTACATATAATATTACTATAGTTGTATGTGTATATTATTATTTTTTTTTTTTGTTGTCATTTCTGTTGGTGAAATTATTTTTCATTTGTGAAAGGCACTCTGAAAAGTTGAAATTTGCTTGGAGACCAAAAAAGCTTATATGTTTCACACAAAATTTATCCGGGATCCTCTGACAATGTTGACAAGTTGGCTCATATTCCTTAGTGTCTTGAAACTCACCTATGCAGTGAAGGAAGCTGATATAGAAGGTTTGCTAAAAGATTTACCATCATCATTTTCTAACATACCATATTGCATGAATTTAATGTTGACTCGATATACCATAGCATTACAACTTGAGAAATTTAAGCTACCAGTACATGCGTGAAACATATGTAGGTGAAGCGCTGCTTGATCTTTTGAAGAATCTGAATGATTCCAATAATGGAATACAAGACTGGAACAGTTATATGGTGAGCCCGTGTTTCAGTTGGTCTCATGTCACTTGTAGAAACGGACATGTTGTATCTCTGTAAGTCCATTCATTTTATTATTCACCTTGTTTTTCAATTTCTTAAGGTTTGTGGTAATTTCACTTATAATAAATGTGCAGGGCCCTGGATTCAATTGGATTCTCTGGAACACTTTCTCCCTCAATTCTCAAATTGAAATATCTGGTTACCTTGTAAGTTGTATTCATCCACTTAATCAGATAACCTTTATCTTAAGTAAATTTCTCTAGAATTATTAACCCTTTTGATGTTGCAGGGAATTGCAGAACAACAAACTTTCAGGCCCCTTGCCTGATTACATTGCCAACTTGACAACCCTGCAATATCTGAATCTTGCTGGCAATAACTTCATTGGCTCTGTACCAGCTTCATGGGCTCAACTTTCCACTCTCAAACATTTGTAAGACTACACTTCAATTCACCTTTTTAGCCACTCCTTCTATCCTTATATGCATGCATGAAACAACTTATGTATGTGGCCATTGGACAGGGATCTTTCATCAAATCGTCTCACTGGAACTATCCCATTGCAACTCTTTTCAATTCCAGTGTTCAAGTATGTTTCTGTGCATGTTCTCAAGTATTTTCATAACTATTTCATTTATTGAATATTTTGTTCCATTGTTGCTTTCAGTTTTTCAAATACACAGCTTTATTGTGGTTCTAAGTTGGAGCAGCCATGTGATTCTAAATCCGACCGTCCAGGTTGGTTTCTACGAACAGAAACTCATGTAACATGTTTTAACTTAAACGTTAGATGGAAGCTACTAACGTTTAACTGTTCCTGCAGCTTCAAAGAAGAAACCAAAACTTGCACAGGCAGTACAGTTTGCAAGTTGCGGTGCATTTGCACTTGTGTGTCTTGGGGCAATCTGCACATACAGATACCATCAAATGCACAAACAAAAAAGTGATGTCTTTGTTGATGTTTCAGGTAATTAGTGTTTTTCCTCTGTTGTTGTAAGCATAATTAACCAAATGATGCACAAAGAAAGCCTTGATAAATTTGACAGGTGAGGATGAAAGCAAGATATCTTTTGGACAACTGAAAAGATTTTCATGGCGAGAACTCCAAGTTGCTACAAAAAGCTTCAGTGAAAGCAATGTAATAGGGCAGGGAGGATTTGGAAAAGTGTACAAAGGTATACTGTTGGATAATACCAAAATCGCCGTGAAACGCCTCACTGATTATCATAATCCCGGCGGAGAGGCCGCATTCGAGAGAGAAGTTCATCTTATAAGCGTTGCAGTTCATAGAAACCTCCTCAGACTAATTGGATTCTGTACAACCTCAACTGAGAGAATCCTAGTATACCCTTTCATGGAGAATCTAAGTGTAGCATATAGACTAAGAGGTAAAAATGATGACTGTTGCAGTAATTTGTTTACATTTTGATGGAGCAGCATAATAATTTGTGAATGGTATGGCTTGGCTAGATTTGAAAGCAGATGAGAAAGGTTTGGATTGGGGTGCAAGAAAGCGAGTGGCTTTTGGTACAGCACATGGTTTGGAGTATCTGCACGAACAATGCAACCCCAAGATAATACATCGCGATCTGAAGGCAGCAAACATCCTACTAGATGATGAGTTTGAAGCAGTACTTGGTGATTTCGGGCTAGCCAAGCTTGTTGACACAAGAATGACCCATGTTACCACTCAAGTCCGCGGCACAATGGGTCATATAGCCCCTGAATACTTGTCCACTGGAAAATCATCCGAAAAGACTGATGTCTTTGGATATGGCATCACACTTCTTGAACTAGTCACCGGCCAGCGCGCAGTAGACCTCTCTAGGCTTGAAGAAGAAGAGGATGTTCTTCTAATTGATCATGTAACTTTACTATTATTATTTGTTAAGCACTTGGTGATATCTGGATGCAGTTTATTTGAGAATTGATGTTGTGTATGGACAGGTTAAGAAGCTTCTGAAGGAGAACAGGTTGGAGGACATAGTGGATAGAAACTTGGAGAGTTATGATCCGAAAGAAGTGGAGAGAATTCTTCAGGTTGCATTGTTGTGCACACAATGCTACCCTGAGGATCGACCAATCATGTCTGAGGTTGTGAAAATGCTGCAGGGAGTGGGGTTAGCTGATAGATGGGCAGATTGGAAGCAAGTTGAAGATGCAAGGACTCATGAACAATTCTCACAAACCACTCATCAATTTCCTTGGAGTGATGAATCCACCCATGAACAAGAGGCAATTCAGCTTTCCAGGGCAAGATAAATAGATAATCAATTTTGGACCCTTCTTTAATTTCTATCATAGATTACATCATCTACAACTATGTACCATAAATAACGTTTTCATTAGCTTTTGTAACATTCCGATAACTCTTATGCTTCCTAATAGTTGCTCTAGTCTTTTCTTTCTTTTATTTATTATACAATCTTCTTGATGTTACTTAGGTAGCGTTTGTTTTGAGGTACTGAGACAGAGACTGAAAGACTGAGACTCAGTGTCGTGTTTGTTAGTTCAGAGACTGGTACTAAAATTTCTGTCTCTGTCTCTAAAATTTCAGTATTTCAGTACCTCCAAAAAGTAGGGACACAGGGGACTGAAATTTTTAGAGATAGAGACTGAAACTTTAATAACATTTTATACCTAACATATTTTTATTTCAATTAATTAATTCCAATTTTACATTTTGTGTAAATTAAATTAGAGTTTCATTATTGTTTCAATTCCTGTCTCCTATTTTACACCAAACAAAATACTGAGATTTATTTCAATCCATGTCTCTTAGTCTCTGTCTCTCAGTCTCAGTCTTTCCGTCTCTGTCTCTCCACCAAACACTACCTTAGGATTATAACTATTATATTATGTGTGTCAACATGATGTGATTGATTGTCAAAGAAAAATCACATTCTACTTTAAAATATTCAATCAGTCTTAAAAAAACTTTTTTTCTTTTTGTTGCACCACATAATTTTAGTCCACTCATTCACCGCAAAATAGATATTCTCGTAGCTTGGGCTGGAATATGGATCATAGTCATTCATTCTTTCACAATAATAAGTAATAACAGTATTGTTGTCCTCTATTTCATGAAATTTAGCAAACCAGTCCTCCTTTTAAATCCTTTTGCGAATAACGGCTTCACGTAAAATTTTTATCTATGGATAATTGGATAGTGAACCTTCTTTTTACCCATTCCATAACCTACAATTAAATATCAATATAATAATAAATAAATAATGAGTTTAACTTAATAGTATAAAATATTTTACATAGTTGTCTAATCATATCGATTCTTTTAAATAATCATTTATGCATTCAAAGTGAATATTATTTTTGTTAACGTGATATTATGTGTTTAGATATATGTTTAAACTATTTACATAAAAATTAAATTTATAAATAAATAAAATTTTGTAATTGATAATATATCACATTTTAAATTTTTAACTATTATTTCACGGCCTATTGCAAATACTCTACATGGGATGGAAGTTTAGTACTCAGATCCATAATAAAGAGTTCAGATTTCAGAAATATTGGCCCAATCTTCAAAATATTAAATGGGCCATAAACCATGATGGAGTGACCGTTGATCATCTTATTATAACAATTTAAACATTTAAAAAGAGTGGTTGGGGCATGTGTAGTGGGAAAGCTGTTTGCCTCAAATACAGCCACACCAAGTTCGAGTCCTAGTTTTTGCTAGGTTTGTATGACAAAAAAAACCATTTAAAAGAAAGTCCAGTCCAAAAATAAAACATTTTAAGCAGGTTGGAGTGTTGGAGTAAGTAGAAGAAATAGACAGCACAGGCGAGGGGACTGGGTGGTCCATTGGTCGGTGGCAATGTGGCATACTAATACTGGCAACCCCCTTCCTACGCTTTTCTTTTTCACTTAAAAAAATCGTTTCAAAATGGGTGACAAATGAAGGAATTATGTTCACTCGTTGTGCCATCATAACACAACTGTGCTGAATTTGAACAATTCATTTTCATTGCAACCTTTTTTTTTATTTACCAGTTCCATAGCATTACCACATATATATCTTGTGACATCACGTCTTTCTTGCTTTAAAAAACAAAGCATGATTTAAATTAAATTCTTCTCCATAATGCTAATGGGGCTCCATTTGGCACCGGCAAATGATACATGATCACTCATATTATATATCCCCCTTCACTTTAGCATCATCACAAACAATATAACCAAGACTATCATATTTTTTAGTAACTTAAAAGAAAATAAATAACAACTAAAAAATAAATAAATAAATAAATAATTGCTTAAAAAAGATAGTCCCGCTAAATACTATTCTTAAACTCCTTTCAAGGCAACAGAAGCTCTATTTGGAGAGAAAGGATCCTCATTGCAGTCTTTGTCATGATGTCTGTTACTGTATTTGCATCTCTCAAAATCAACCGAAAATCAGTACGCCATTTCCAAGACATGATATCTCGAATTTTTAACACCAAAGGATCAATAAACCCAGAGCAATCCTGTAAATTATTGACAATAGTAAAAGCCTCCACAGAGTCTGTCTCACATATAATGTCTCTTTGTCCCGAGTCCCATACTAAAAGAAAGCCTCTCCAAATAGCAAACAACTCTCCTTGCAAAATGCTACGACTCTCAATTGTTCACAGACAGCCTCGTTGCCACCTTCCCTTCCAATCTCTGCTAACACAAGCAAAACCAACTCGAGCACCATTGTCAAGATAGCTAGCATCACAATTAATCTTAAAGGTACCCACTGAGGGAAATCCAAGAGCCACTAATGGTGGAAGGAATAAACAGTCGTTGCAACTCAAAAATATTTCGAAGCTCCTTTTCCAAGGACAAAGCCATACCAATTACCTTGTCTGTGGTCCAATGCTCATGAGGATGAAAGATCTCGTTATTTCTCGAATGCCAAATCCACCAGAGACCAGAAAAGAATCTAAAGGGGCGCTGTTTGCTGTTATGTAAGAACCAACTCATCAAATCCACTGGTTGTTCGGAGATCCCTAAAGCTTGCTAAACTAGTTGGGCTTTTGGACAATCCTGAATACAATGTAAAATCGATTCCTGACCTGAGAAACATCGTGGATAGCTATCCATGTGCGAAATGCCCCTCATAAAACGAAATGCAGCAGTAGGAAGAGCCTCCCGAAGACATAGCCAAGCCAAAAATTTGTGCTTTTCCGGAATATGTTGACGCCAAAGCCAAAGCCAATTACCCCTATCCTCCCAACTAAACATCTTCTTATTGAACCACAAATAACCACTACGAGAATCATAAACCTTTGAAGCCGCACCAGTCCAACACCAACCGACCTGTGAACCAGCTTGAACATCCGGGTTGTAAGAGTTAATATTGTTCTGCAGAGACTAATTCAGAGGAGAATAGATATTCTCAAGGTTCCATTGTCCATATGACCAAAGGTCCAAGATCCTGAGATCCGAATCAGAAATGTAAACATAATCTATCTCCTGACACAGTCGCCCCTCTCTTCTTCATTTAGAAAACCAAAAGTTCTGTTCCAAATCTCCAATGCACCAAATAAAACCTTCCTTCAGGATATCCCAGGCTCGACATATACTCTTCCAAACATAAGATCTCCTTCTTCGAGACCGACTGAAACAATCATCCTTAGAAGAATAGTATTTCTCCGTCAACAGTTGAACCCATAGCTTATGCGGATGGTGAAAAAATTGCCAAACTAGCTTTCTAAGAAGAGAAATATTAGCACAAAAAGGGTCTCTAATTTCCAGACCTCCAAACTTCTTAGGGGTGACCAACACTTTCCAGTTAACTAGATTCAAGCCTCTACCATCAGCTTGACCCTTCTATAGAAAGTTTTGCATCATGAATTCTATCTTATTAGTTACCCCTTTAGGGAAGAGAGATACTTGCATGTGGTAAGTAGGAATTGCAGTCACTACTGAGTTGAGCAAACAAAGTCTTCTTGCCTTATTAAGCAATCTCCCTTTCCAGCTAGCTAGCCTTCTCCGAATCTTATCCAGAACATCGTTGAAAGTTGCGCGTGTCACCCTAGAGTGATTAAGATTTACCCCTAAATACTTGCTCAAGTTCTGGACGAATCTGATGGAAGACACTCCGGTGAAAATCTCTTTTCTTATCGCTAAAACATTTCTGGAGCATAGCGCTTTAGATTTCTCCACATTAACCTTCATTTCAGAGGCTCTGCAAAAATTCTCTAAAGCTACCATTACAGTTTGAACTTGTTGTTTTTCGGCTTTACAGAAAAGAAGCAAATCATCGGCAAACATCAAAGGAGAAATTCTTGGACCCCCTCTAGAAATCGCAACCGGCTTCCACAAGCCCTTATCAACTTGCTGATTAATAGAACAGGACAATCTCTCCATACACAACACAAACAGATACGGTGATATAGGATCTCCTTGTCTAAGACCCCTGCTCGGAGTGAAGCTATTTAATCTATCCCCATTCCAGAGGATAGACAGTGAGGAAGCTATGACACAACGCATAATCAGATTGACTGTTGGAAGAGGAAAGCCAAAACTCACAAGGGTTTGTTTCAGAAATCTCCAATCCACTCTATCGTACGCTTTCTCCAAATCAATCTTAAAGGTTAGGGTGCCTTTTTTTTACTTTGTCTTCTTCATGAAATGGAGAACATCTTGTGCTACAATGATGTTGTCTGGGATTCCTCTCTCCGGGATAAACCCTCCTTGAAGGGGCCCAACAATCTCTTTGAGATGGGGACGAAGTCTATTGACTAGGACCTTCATTATAACTTTGTAAACCACATTACAAAGACTAATAGGTCGGAAATCCTTCATGAAAACCGGATTTTCTACCTTCGGAATAAGAACCACAAGAGTTTCCCTCATCCTTGGATCCATATCCAAATCAGAGAACGCATGACGAACCATAGTCCAAACATCAAAACCAACAATCTCCCAATATTCTTTAAAAGAAGAAAGCTTGAAACCCATTAGGGCCCGGCGCCTTAAAAGAATGCATACTGAAAACAGCCGAGTTAACTTTTTCTAGAGTATCTGGCGCTGTGAGGCTACAACAGACTTCATCATTTAGGAAAGGCAGCAACACATCACCAAGACAACCTAAGTCTACGTCTTTCGACTGGCAAAATAGACATTTATAAAAAGATATTCTAATTAATTTAGAATTTCATTCAATTCTAAAATTTTAAATTTTAGGTTTAATTTTGCTAAAGAATTACAACATAATTTTTTAAATCAAAATTTAAGTTAATAAAAATATTGATAAACAACTTTGGACTTATTCTATAATCTATATAATCTATCTAACTGTTTAAAATAAAATGCTTTTTAGAGAAAATTTATTTGGAAGTTTTAAAACAAAATCTGAAAAAATAGAAGCTATGGTCCCTACTATATCTTCCATCTTATTCCTCTTTCATTTTCATAAATATGCCTTTTTTTTGTGGTTTTCATAAATATGCCTTTGATAATTGATATCTTTTTATTATTATTATTATTATTATTATTATTATTATTATTATTATTGGAATACATAAGCAGTTATTGTGCCTGTTCTCGAAAAAAAACGTTAAGATATGAATGTTTTCATCCTCTTATCTGTATTTTAATTTAAATGAGAGATAAATCATAGAAATAAGTATTTTGATGACCAATAATTTTTTTTATAATATTTAATTTTAAATTACTTAAAATATAATAGAGAATGTAAATAAAAAATTAAAAATATATGTGTAATTATCTTTATATAAATTAATAATTACGAATTATTAGATAATAATTTAATTAAATATATTAAATTATTTAATAATTTTTATTTATTAATTTTATATAAAAATAATTATATTTAAATTTCTACCAAAAAAAAGGGGGTAAAAATATGTACAGAATAAATAAAATTAACACAATTCAAAACCCACGATAAAATTAAATTAAATGTATACAAAAAGAAACCTAGACGGAAATGTAAACATCATTAACAATACAACCATGCTACGTGTCATGGTTGGCTGCTAGCTCTAAATTGTAAACCACGCAAAGTTGTGGCTTGTTCATTTCAATGCTTTCGACCTTCTTTTGAATCATCTCAGGACCGAAAAGCCATTTTTTTAAGTAATCCAACAAAGTGCCTCTTTGTTTTAACTTTTGATCACTTAATACACAATGGTAATATTGTAATAATGTTAGTATGTCGGTAAAACATTTATGAAGTGGTTTTCAACCTCACATGAAAGTTACGTACTTCCATATTTAAGATTATTTACTTTATAATTTACTTTCTTTTCAATTAATTAAACTAAAAATTGAACCAAATAGGGAGAAGAAACGTGTACTTGGAAATCTGAGAGGGCACAATGTTAGGGGCAGACAGAAGAGAAGAAATTCAAGTAGTTGTTAGGCACTTGTAAATCATGCCACGAGTTTTGGGGGAGTGGGTCAAACTTTGCTTGGGGGATCTCTCAAAATTCATTGTCGTGTTAGTTCAAGCTTGTGATGATATAAATGGTTTTATGTTGCCATCATTATCCAACAATTCTTGCTTCTTACGCCTCATTTCTTTGGGATAGGCAAGGGACGAAATCAATATTTAGTTATTCACAAAGAATGTGCAAATTTTAATTTGTGCTCTCTCATATCATATTGTGAAAGAGGATTGTATTAAGATTTTGCTAATGACTATCACTTATTTAAGATTATTAAAGTTGATATTTCTAGAATAAAAATTTCTAAAAATATATAGGAGCATACATTCATATGATAATTACTTACATGAAGATGACATATTAAATAATTTAAAATATTTAGTTAAACTGATTAGCATATAATAGGTGTAGATATTTCTTATTTTGCATAAAAAGATAAATTACCAAAACTGCTATCAATTTTTTTCAAACGCCAACAGAAATATTTTCCACTTTTAATAACGATAAAAATACCTTTAAAATATTATAAAGCATGATAAAAATAACCAAAAAAATAATATTTTTTATAAGTGAGAAACGATTTTTGTGCTTGACAAACTACTTAAGTATTTATCTAAAATTTTATAGAAATATTTGAATAATTATTTAGAAACTTTTTTTTAGTCATTTTTCTAATTATACTTAAAAAAAGTTGTATCAAAATTTATTCTCTAAAATATTTTTTAAAAATATATTTAATGTTGAGTATTTTTTGCGGTTTTAAGTATTTAAAAAATATTTTTGTTATTAATAAAAATGAAAATTTTTTTTTCAGTGTGTCAAAAAATAAGGAAAAATTTTGATCAGTTATCCTACATAAAAATATATAAAGTATTTGTTATGGTGCCTATATATAATTGTCTAATTTATTAAAAAAAGATAAAAATTAATACTTAATTTTAAAAATATAAAAATAAATTATTTTTAAATAATAAATAAGTTCCACAAATTTGACACCAAACTCAGACACAAAAAAATTTGCCAATATAAAAAAACCATTTCCGTACATATGATATATAGTTTTTGACTGTTGACCATTGTAGTCAACAGTTGGTGGCCTATTGGCCGTTAGGGTCTGCTGTTATGCAACTTTCATCAGGTAGTGGTGTGGCTTTATCCAATGGCTAGGATTCTACATACGTACTTACGTAGTACAATGCCCGTATTCCCTATTCCGTTTAATATTAGCATTATGACTTGGCCACTACTATTAATTTAGTTGTGCGTTGTGGTGTCATTATCTGGTTATCGTCTTATTATTATGATTAGCATTTGTTTAATCCCATTAAAACCAGTCCAAGTGCGTGATGCAATCAAATTTGAAAAGAACAAATCCATAATGAAGGAAAAAGAAAAAGGATAAGATAATGTATGTGCAGAATATTGCTTTTCTTTAATTGAAAGATGAAAAAATGGGGCAAGTTGAAGATTAAGAATGGCGCATTACGACTTTTCCCTTGACTACTAGTACATTATTATTGTATGGAATAATCTTTGTAACTCGTAAGAGTCATCATACATAAAAATAGTGTCTAAATGTATAATACTTGGTAGTGAAATAATATGAAGTTAAAACCTCTACCATGTAAGCTTTGTTTGCTACTTTCCTATGCGTGTTTATTAGATCAAGAAAAGAAACGCGTAATGCTGCATTCAATTTAGCATCAATTTAAACGTGGGAAAAATAAAAAATCCAAAGAACCTTTAAAAAAAAGTCCAAAAAACTTCCATTAACTTATGGTCCTTTTTATAGTAAAAAATTATTAGATTATAATTTAGTTATATATATAAATTATTTAATAATTTTTAACTGATAATTTTATATAAAAATAACTATGCATGAACTTTTATTATAAAATAATTAAGGGTTTAGCGCTTTTTAGTTTACATATGGCGCTAGAGTACGTGCTGGACTCCATTATGGGGAAGGGGTGTGCTTAACATGTTTGTGGTGTTAGGAGGGAACAACTCGGACCCTGCGAGTTGACACCACCCACACGGACAGTCCGATTTCATTCACCATGTGATTTCAGCTCTCAGTTCACCAAAACAATTTCCATCTGTACTCAAAACGGAGGGTCCGAGTTTTTTTCAAAATCAAAGCATGGAACTCGGACCATGCGACTTGTACTACATTGCATATTAAAAAACCACGTTAAGGTAACACGGAGGGTCCGATTTAGAACACCCCAAATTTTATTTCTCATTAGCATACAAATCGGACCGTGCGATTTGATAGGCAAAATTTATAAACAAAGAAAATGCACGGTCCGAGTTCTTCTATGTGACACTGACAAAAAGCTGTCCCACATATACGTCTACTCCCCCATGCTTCTATATCCAAGAAAAGCACACGTATAGGTTCCATTTCCATAAAATTGAGCCTATATTTAGTGTGTTTTTGGTTTCTATTTTATTTTCAGTATTTTTAATTATTAAAATTAGAAGAAAAATAAAAAACGTAAATAAAATAGAATTGTTATTCAAAGTTTATCAAAGAAAGGGTTATACACGGAATTTCCTCATTAAAGGGGGGCAGAGCCCACAAGCCGGCCACCAAGAGCCGCGCATGGATATAAATAGAGGAAATGGTGACTAAGTAGGCAGTGGTGTTTGCATTGGGAACTGGGAAGTGAATATGCAACAAGAAGAAGAAGAGAAGAAGATGAAGGTGAAGAAGGGATGGGTGACAGTTCAAGTGGGTTGGGAGGAAGAAGAAGAAGAAGAAGAACGAGAATTGGAGAGATTCAACATCCCCATATGGTACCTCTATCATCCTCTTCTTGAGGGCCTTCTTCAAAGAGCATACGACGTTTATGGCTACCACACCCACGGCCCCCTCAAGCTCCCTTGTTCCGTCGATGACTTCCTTCATCTCCGCTGGCGAATCCACAAGGAGTCCCTTCCTCTCCACCATCATTTCCTTCACTCTTGCTAGCTAATTAAACTAATTAAGGCCTTTTCTTCCTTTAATTGTAAATTAATACTTCAAATAAATCACTTGATTACTGCGCCGTGTGATTCTCTTCTTTTTTGTATGAAACACACGCTTCTAAATAGCAATTGGAATAATATATCTCCTATAATTTACAGCTTTATTTCATTTTCAACTCAACTTCTTCATCATCACGTTCAAACTCCTTTTTCTCTCTCTACTCCTTTTTCTCTCTCTCTTTTTTTTTTTTTTACAAATATTGTCCTGCAAATTCCAACCAAAATTCTGATAGATTAAAAAATGGTCCGAAGGAATATTTCTTTTATAGACTTATAGGGTAAAGGTTAATTAGTCAAAACCAACCTGAATTTCTTGTGAACTTTATCTATCTATACTTCTATAGCGTCAATGCTCTGATTTTCATCGTTAGTTTAACAAAGATTTTACTTATCTGATGTGAAATTGTCCGAATTATTTTTAAGATATGCTGCTAATGGTGATGTTATTTCGGACTAGCAGAGAGAGTAATCACTTGTACACTAATTAAGAAATTCAAAATTCATCATTTAATTACAAAATTCTTTAATATTGTGCATAATGCATATTATGTTAAAAATGTGCGAACAGTATCAATATATATTGAGACAACAAATTGGATATTATCACCCTATTTTAATAGTGTTATTTTTTTATGAATTTATCCAAACATGTAATATAATGTTAGTTATACACAGTTACTAAAATTAATTATTAGTATAAAAATATTAAAATATAAAATATATAATTAAAATAAATTAAATAATATATATTTATAAATAAATATATTATAATTAATTTTAATATACACATAATATTTTTATATTAAAAAATAAAAATAACAATATTATTTTTAATAATAATAATAATAATAATAATAATAATAATAATAATAATAATAATAATAATAATAGTAGTTGAACTCTATTATAATCTGAGAGTCAAACATAATTAATTGCCCATGCAAAACTGCTTGATTTTTTAAGTAGTAATAAGTAGTAACTACCACAATAACCTACTCAAAAGATTTTTGAGATTATTATATATATAAAAAAAAAAAATAGACATGCTAACCATAACGGTCCAATTTTTAATATATCATGAATATGAATCATTAAGTGTTACTTCATGATTTTTTTTAAAAAATTTTAGACTGTATATTAAATATATTAAATATATACATATAAGTCTATAGCACTAATTGAAATCACGTGTTAGATAGATATAACGGAATAGGTAATAGTTAAATACATAATATCTATATGAATCATAACAAATACAAAAAATATAATAATTTCATACATATATATCCGAAAACTCATTTATTACATCATAGTTTATATCGGGTTACGTCGTTGTTAATTCATGTAAATATTTACAGACTCTATTATTTATACTAACAAATTTCGACTCACAAAAGCTACCCTAGTCCGATCCGAAACCCGTTCTAATTTATTTATATAGATATTTACAAAAGCATTTAACCCTCTAAAAGTCTATACAGAGCGAGGACAAAGATGCACGACTACTACTACTGCAACTATTATTGTTATTGCTCATGGATATCTTGGTAGCTGAGAAAACACTCTACTGAAGTAAGAAGAGAGTCATCGGACACATCTGTGATGTTGTTGCTCGCCTGTCCAAATACGGAAAACTCAAAAAAGATCACACTGATTCTCATATGCAGAATGGAAGAAAGTAAGGGGGTGAGAATCTAAGGTACTACACAGGAAAATAGGGGTTCCGCAGCCTAAGTCCAAGTGTTCACAAGGTTATAACAGCGATTAACATACAAACAAGCACAGTCACAAGTATACAATAGAATAATAGTAAGCAATCACAAGTAGAAAAATGTAGCAACCAAGTATAATAATACATGTCTGGTCCTATGTGGGCCATGAGTTCATGCGTCGGTTAACTACCTCAACCCGACGTTACCTAGAAACTAGTCCTAGATATAATTTTTTCAACTGTGCACGTTCTGCATACGTGCCTAATGGACAAAGTCATGTGCATTCTAATAACTGGCAATCGTTGAAGAGCTTGATGCCATAGCATGCAAATAGTTGGAGAAACATGTTTCAATACAAAGTGGACATCCTCACATGTTATGGTTTTAGTTCCATCGAAGCAGAAATTCATTCTCCCCAGATAATCTCTTAGTATGATTCTGGTTCCGTCGGAGCAGACACTTCTCCTCCCCAGATAATCTCTTAGCACCTTAGAGTTACAACTTTCTTTTTCGGCGACACTTTTCAAATAAACTTTATCTCTAAGGGACTTCTCTACCCTTTTATTTTATAAAAACTTATGCCTAATCTCTTCTCTTTAAATCTCTCAGCCTTTTCATATTTACTATTTTACCCTTAGTACTTTTATATATTTTCAATTTTGCCTTTTTGTACATAACTTTTTTTTTTACTGTTTTCTTTAGGCTTTTAGTGAAACTTTCACAACTAATATTATTACTTTACTATTTTACTCTCGTATTCTTCTTAACATACCTTTTTACCTTTTTTATATCCAAAATTATCATTTTACCCCTAAGTGCTATAATTTTTTCGTTTAATTTTATTTAGCGTTAAAACTTTACCGAATTAACCCTAATATTTTTCTATGGTCAAATTATCCTTAATCATTTTAATTAATACTAATTTTATCTTTAGGAGCCTAAAGGATGATTTTACCCTTTATTAATTATTTACTTGTTTTAGTTATCACTTTTTACCGTACTTCTAACTTTTACTAAAACTTTTATTTAGGTCTGAAATTTTATTTTAATTATAATTTGGACCCAAATAATTTATATAATTACTATTTTAGTCCTAATGACACTAAGTTTAGAATTTTACTGATCTTTCAATTAAATTATATTTTTAACCCTCTTTTTATCCAAAAATGACTATAACACCCTTTTTATTTTTACCCATTTGTTTTATAGGATTAAAACTATTTTTCTAACTTCTTTTTAACTCTTTAACATGGTACTTTTCAAGTTTTCAGGGGCTGAAATTTTCAGAAATACAGTTTTGTATTTTATCCACTTTTAGTGACGTTTTTAGGCTTGAAACTGAAAACCAAGTGCTCCATTATGTTTCGGTTGTCCCATACATTTTTCAGAGGTAAATAAAGTTCATATATCATTCAAATAATAGTCCAAAAATAGAAAAGCATCATTGAATTTTCAGAATTAAAATCAAGCACAAAATTACCACAAAGTGATTTATATGAACACTGAATTAAGCACAAACATATTCTAACTATTCCTAACCTTTACCTCTTATTTAATTTAGTTCTTATCACACACCAGGAAATATTCACACGAAGACAGAGACACAACTAGTGGTTGTGCAATATTTTTCTTAGCCAAAAAGTGTCACAAAAAATGATAAAATTAACTACTTTGAGCTTGAATTTCTCTAGCTCTTTTAGTGTGCTCCATATAGACTTTAAGAGAAATTTTTTATACATGAAAGAGAATAAGAATTCATCACGATCACTACTGAAAAAATAAAAAGAATGGAGAATGAGCAAGAGCTTACCTTGCTAAAATTTCGGTAAAAATAGAAGAATTAGTAAAACGAGCAAAGAATTATGTTTGTATGACTTGAATTATTGAAAAACACTTGAAGAACAATGAAAGAACAGAAGGAATGAAGGCTAGAAACACAAAAATTAGTGAAGAAGTTCCTATTTTTTTCTCTCTAACTCACAGTTTTTCTCTCACTTTTGTGGTAAAAATGTTGTTAAATTTTTTGGTAGTGATTATTTTAAATAAAATACTGAGGTCTGACCTAACTAATATAGTAAAAGGGTGCTGGAAAAATCAGAGGAGAATAGGTTGAGAATAAGAGAGAAAGGGCGTGATTTCAAGGAAATAGCAGAGAGGGGTGGGAGTCTGAGATAATCTCGGTCCAAAGACTGAGAGGGAAGGGCGAATTAGTTGGGTGGCAAGTAAGAGGATTCGGAGTCTCTAGTAGTCGTTTGTAAAATACTAGTCAGAAATTCTATTTGGGATAAATTTTACCGTGTGGTAAAATAATTAATGACTAAAATTAATTCATAAAGAAATAAATCATGAATGGATGGCTAATATTAATCTTGGGATACAATTACTAAGATAGAAATAATTTTTACTACTGATTCTGAGTCTTTTTTGTTACTAATTTTTTCCGACACACACAAAAACATCACTAAAAGTGAATTCCCTGCTCCAAAAATTTCTAGTGAGAAAAACAAACCAATGGTAAGCAAGTATTTATTTTTTACTAGTCAAATTTGACTTAGAGGAATCAATTACCCTCATAAAGTCAAGTTTAACCTATTAATTACTATTTTCTAATTTATATATATATTTTACCATTGGTCTTATCTCACTAATAGTTGTTGGGCCACAATTCAAGATTTTGTGAAGTAAGTTACAAATAACCAGAAAAGTTAGTTTACCAAAATCCTGATTCTTACATTCTACCCTCCTTAAAAAAACTTTTTTGTCCTCCAAATTTCAGCTATGCCAAGGAGTTATAGGAACATCTATGTCTCACTTTATAGTTAAGGTCCTTAATTAGCATAACACTCACCTCAAGCAAAGGGACCGAACCTAGTGGTGCTTGTTAGTAGTCACGGTAAAACTCTTTCCAGTTGTCGAGGCCTAGAAGTGCGTTGGTCCTTTTTGTTCTGGCAGTCTCTTACCAGGTGTCCTACTCCGTCACAGAAATAACAAACATTCGTTCCGAATTGGCAAGATTTGCTGCCATAATTCTTTCCACAACTTGATCATATTGAGCCTCTTTGAATTTGTAGAAATTGCATTCCTTCCCCTTGACCCTGGTTATGATTGTTGGTATCGCCGTTGATATGAATAGCAGGGTTACCGTTTTGTTGTTGCTGACCATTAGCCTTGAAATCTCTACCTCGAGAGGGCCAAACTTCGATTGAAGTCTTGTTGTGTATCTTTTCGACGGCTTGCTCGTGTAACTGTTAACTTCTTGGTACAGTCATCAGCCAACTCGCTCTTATTTACTAGCTCCACAAAGTTTCTAATCTCCATCGGTCCCATTGAAGCCGTCAGTTCTTTCCTAAGACCTCCTTTATATTTAATACACTTTCACTCTTCATATTCCACAAGATTTTCCTGGCAAACCTTCGAAAATCGGCACAAGTCCTCAAACTTCCGGGTGTACTCAGCCACCGTTATGCTTCCCTGCCTCAACTACAGTAATTCTAACCCCTTGGCGGTACGGGCGGACGGAGGAAAATATTTCTTGTAGAACTCAGTGTGGAAGTCAGTCCAAGTGATCTCAGTGCCTCCTTGTCCCAACAACTGGCTCACTCCTTGCCATCAAAGTTGTGCATCCCTCTTCAACATGTAAGTGGCAAACTCCACTTGTTGTCCTTCAGGAGCACATTGCACTTGCAAAACCCGTTCTATGGCGCGAGACCAATCATCTTCGAAGGTCGGGTTGGTGGTCCCAGAGAATTGGAGCGGATTAACTTTAAGGAAGGATACCAGAGTTATCGGCCTATCCCCCTTGGGTACGCCATTTTCCGGTCCATTTTTGTTTCTATGGCTGTGCCCATTCCCGTTCCCCTGCTGTCGTACCATTCTTTCCACCACTCTGTTAGTTGCAGCGACGGAATTGCGCACAACTACAACCATTGCATTCATAGATTCTAGCAAGGCATCCGGGTCAAACGCCAGCTCGGAACTCAGACTCGCTTAATGGGGGCTACACCTGTTTGTAGACATCGAGATCTTGTTAACACCAAATAATCAACATTAAGATGACTAGTCTTAATATATCCAATTTTAAATTCTAACATTTCTAAATGTACGCTCACAGACATCATGCAATAATATCATCGGAGATATCCTAGTGACATGATATAAGAAAAGTAGAGTATGCAGTGAAGTATAGTCAGTCCACTCCACAGTTTCTACTAAGGATGAATGCTCTGATACCATTTATGATGACCCAACTTCTTGCATGTCATAACCAATGCTAGCTACCGGGTGCTTGAAATAAGTATTTTCGTATGGTTAGAAATTTCATACAAAATAATTCCGTTGGTAGTATAGTTCCCAACCAACTAACAATACTCAAATCAAATTTTAAAGATTTTGGTTGTCACATGCACAAACCCTAATGAAAATTAACCGAAGTATTTAAACCTCGGGTCGTCTCACAAGGAATTGCAATGAAGTGATCAATTATTGGCTATGAAGAACAAGGGGGTTTGATTTATAATTGGCAAGGAAATATAAAAGCAAGAAAGTAAATAACAAGAACTAATAAAATAAAGGAAAGAACTCTTGGCTATACATAGGTAATTGAGATCACCATTCTTGTCTACCAAATATTGACAATTATGAAGGACTAACCCATTAAGTCTACTTCTAAGCTTTAAGTACGTCAAAAGTCTACTCCTAAGCTTGAAGTACGTCAAATAGGCTTGATCAACATCAACCATAAGTCCCAACCTAGCTATTAATTAGCTTAATAGTAGGTTAGTATCAATAGACATCAAATTGACCACATAGGATTCTCAAATCACCAATTCAATGAAACCCAATGACTCAAGGTCACTCAATTCCCTTAGCCTAGGTCAAGAGTAAAGAAAACTAATCTAAAACTAGTGAAAACATTTTAACAAACACCTAGAGTGTAATAAAAGTAAACATCACAAAATGCAAGAAATAATAAAACCCATAACTAACTTGAATAAGAAATCAACAATAACAATGAAGATAAACATAAAAGCTAAGAGACATGGAAACATAAAATTGCATTAAAGAAAAATGGAATTCAACAAGAGTGCATGAATATAAAAAATGGCAAAATAAGGAAATTAACAACAAGAACTAGAAGAACAAAGGTGTAATAACAAGAAATTAAAAAGGAAAACTAAATCAAAACAAGAATTAAAAGTTGGATCCAGGGACGGATTTATGCATAAGTTAGTGGGGGCAGTTGCCCCCAGTCAAATTTCAAATAATATAGAGTAGTTCTTAGTGAAATATCAAGTTTGCCCCCATTATATAATTACTTTTGCCCCCAGCCCCAGCCCAAAGCCCCAGCCAAAAGCCCCAATTTCCTAAACTGTTCTTCTTCTCCCTTTCTTTCTAAATTTCTAACTACTCCAGCCTCTGCCCTCTAACCTCCAAGCCCCAGAATCACTGCAGCGCAGGCGCCAGACCACTACTCCGAGTTTCTGCCGCTCCGTTGTGGGATGTGTCCTCTGTGGCAGTGTGTCACTACTCAATAGCTCCCTGTCACTCTGCGTTTCTGCTCCCCGCGACTCCTTGTATCGCTGCGATTCTCCCGCGTGGCTCCGTCCTCCGTCGGTTTCTCCTTGCATTGCCGCCACGCCGCATCTAGTGGTTCTCACTTCTCAGGTTCTACCTTCTTTTGCGTCACTGCTTATGATTTGTGTCGATCTGCTGCTGCGTTACTCTTCTGCGTTCCTTCCTTTGGCACTCAGGCACTCAGCAATTCGGCATCTGATTCTGCGGTTCTGCCTTCTTCTTCAAAAAACATCAATTTCTTTTAAATTTCTGGAGTTCTGGTTGACTGGTTCTTTTTTTTATTCTACAATCCTCTTCTCTGTTGCCGCTAGCGCCACACCACTACTAGGTCATCCACTCATCCTTCTGGAGTTTAGTTTGCCTCTTGGTACATGATTGGGATACTTAATTTACTGGGTCATTCATTTTTTTGCTCATTTGTTTCATTGTTTGGTAAATGAATATTTGATATAGTTAGTTTATTTAGAAATTGTGAATTTGTTCTGATGTAATTGATACTTAGTCCTGGCCCTGGAATTTAGTTTGCCTCTTGGTACAGTAGTAGGGATACTTAATTTACTGGGTCATTCATTTTTTTGCTCATTTGTTTCATTGTTTGATAAATGAATATTTGATATAGTTGGTTTATTTAGAAATTGTGAATTTGTTCTGATGTAATTGATACTTTAGTTTCATTAACCACCATTGGCTTTGGTGCCTGTACTTGGCATAATTTTACAAATCACAAGTGATGAAGTGCCATACAAATTTAGAAATTCTATTTTATTTAATTATCATCGCTAACTATGTACTCTAACACATGCTTCACTGCTTCAGCAAAATAATAAATGATCTTATGATCATATATGTATGCCTCTCAGCTCTCTGGGCTCTGGCCCTCTTTGATATCATAACTTGATTTTGTGATTGAATTAGTTACTAGCTTGCTACTGTTGTTATTGGATCAATTTTCTGTTGTTATTGGATCAATTTTTTATTTATATTTCTATGCTGAACTTCTCAATTTGAGAAAAATTATAAATTAATTTTATTGATTAATTAATTTAGATTTATAATTTTATTTTTATTAGTAATGGAGAAATATTTCAAAAGAACTTCATCATTGGAGATTGGATCCCAAAACAATTCATCGACCTCTTCTAATAAGAGGAGGTTTTTAGAATTTGAAGTAGAGAGTCTCATAGCAGATCCAGGACAACGACCAAAGATTTCAAGTTATCATCCGAAAGACAGAGACAAAGTTAGATGTGCATATTTGCAAAAAGGTCCTTGTCAACCAAGGACTCATGATTTTCCGCAAACTGTTTGTGGTTCTTCTTTTCGAAGATTTAATCCTAGTTGGTTTGATGATTATGGCAATTGGTTAGAGTATAGTATATCAAAAGATGCTGTTTTTTGTCTTTGTTATTATCTTGTGAAACCTGAGAATGAAGGTGGCGATGCTTTTGTAACCAATGGCTTTTCAAATTGGAAAAAAAAGGAGAGATTACAAACTCATGTTGGGATTCATGATAGTGCTCATAATCAAGTTTGGAGAAAATGTGAAGTACTTATGAAGCCAAAACAACACATTAGTGCTGCTATTGAAAAATAATCTGAGCAGACTAAAAAGAATTATCAAATTCACTTGACAGCCACAATTGATTGTATTAGATTTCTTTTGCGACAAGGATTGGCCTTTCGTGGTAATGATGAGACAGATGATTCTGTTAATCAAGGAAATTTTTTGGAACTTCTAAACTTTCTTGCACAACATAATGAAGAGATTGATCGTGCTTTTAAAAATGCTCGTGGGAATCTTAAACTAAGAGCTCCTTCAATTCAAAAAGATATTGTAAGAGCGGCTGCAAGTGAAACGACAAAAGCTATTGTAAATGATCTTGGGGATGAATTATTTGCTGTTTTGGTTGATGAAGCTCGCGAAATTTCTATTAAGGAGCAAATGTCGGTTTGTTTAAGGTATGTGAATAAAGAAGGGCAAGTTAGGGAGCATTTTCTTGGTCTTGTTTATGTTTCTAGTACTAATGCTTTATCTCTAAAATTAGCATTAGAGTCATTATTAGAAACATATAATTTAAGTTTATCAAGAGTACGTGGCCAAGGATATGATGGTGCAAGTAATATGCAAGGAGAATTTAATGGTTTGAAAACTTTGATATTGAAAGAAAATTATTATGCTTTCTATGTACATTGCTTTGCCCACCAACTTCAGTTAGCTCTTGTAACGGTTGCAAAAAAACAAGTTGAAATTGCTTTGCTTTTTAATTTGTTAACCAATTTGTGCAATGTTGTTGGAGTTTCGTGTAAACGAAGAGATATGCTTCGTGATAGTCAAATGACTAAGACAATTGAAGCATTACAAAGTGGAGAAATTTCTAGTGGACGTGGTTTGAATCAAGAAATAGCTTTGAAAAGAGCTGGAGATACTAGATGGGGTTCACACTATGGAACTATACTTCGATTAATTTCTTTGTTTCCTTCCATGGTCAATGTTCTTGAATATGTTGAGGAAGATGGAAATAATTCAGAACAAAGAGCTGAAGCATGTCATTTATTGAATGTCATTCAATCCTTTGAATTCATTTTCAACTTGCACTTAATAAAAAATATCTTGGGAGTTACTAATGAATTATCTCAAGCGTTACAAAGGAATGATCAAGACATTGTAAATGCTATGGCATTGGTTAAAATGTCTAAGCAACGGTTGTAAACTACAAGAGATGATGGTTGGCCTCTTTTACTTGATGAAGTCTCATTGTTTTATGACAAACATAACATTACCATTCCAAAAATGGATGATATATTTGTGTCACAAGGAAGATCAAGACACAAAGCTCAAAATATCTCAAATTTGCATCATTTTCAGGTTGAGATATTCTATCAAGTAGTTGATAGACAACTTCAAGAACTCAACAATCGTTTTACAGAGGTGAATACTGAATTGCTTCTTTGTATAGCATGTCTAAATCTAAGACACTCATTTCTTGCATTTGATAAGGAGAAGTTGATCCAGTTAGCTCAATTTTATCCATTAGAATTTTCTTCTACTCAACTCTTGGTACTTGATAGTCAACTTGAGAATTTCATATTAGATATGCGTTTCTGATGATCAATTCTCAAACTTGAATGGGATTGGTGCTCTTTCTCAAAAATTGGTTGAGATTCGCAAAAATATTGTTTATCCATTAGTGTTTCTTCTTTTGAAGTTAGCTTTAGTTTTGCCTGTAGCAACTGCATCAGTTGAAAGAACTTTTTCTGCTATGAACATTATAAAGAGTCGGCTTCACAACCGTATGGGAGATGAATTTTTAAATGATTGTTTAGTGACATATATAGAAAGAGAGATATTTGATTGTGTTGACAATGAAAAGATTATTCAATCTTTTCAAAATATGAAACCCAAAAGATGAAATTTTAAATTATTTACTATTGTAAATTATTTTATTATTTTAATTTGTTAGCTAAATAATTTGAGGAGTAATCATATTTTATAATACTATAGTATAATTATAAAATTATTATTATACTATATATATTTTTCCCCCGCTGATAAAATTTTCTGGATCCATCATTGGTTGGATCTAAGGAAATTTAACCTAAACTACCCTAACTTCTAGAGAGAAGGGAGAGCTTCTCTCTCTAGAATCGTAACCTACAACATGATGAAAACTACACTATGGTTCTCCTCCCAATCCTTTGCCATCATTGGATTCAAAAGCATAAGAAATGAGTTGGATTTGGGCCTCCTTGAGCTCAGAAATCGCCCTCAGCGTTTTGCCTTTAAGTGAGGCACGTGACCAACATCACGCGTGCACGTGGATGATGCGTGCGCGTCGCTTGATGATTCTCTGGTCATGCGTGCGCGTGGGGTGACGCGTGTGCGTGCCTTCAGTTCAGCAAATCCTCATTTCTTCATGAATTCTCCATTTTTGCATGCTTTTTCTTCATTCCTTCAACCCAATATTTGCCTTCTAATCCTGAAATCACTTAACAAACATATCAAGGCATCAAATGGAATCAAAGTGAATTAAAATTAGCAATTTAGAGGCCTAAAAAGCATGTTTTTACTCTTAAGCTCAAATTAGGAGAAATTCACAAAACCTTGCTATTTCATTGAATAAATGTGAGAAAAGATGATAAAATCTGCTAAAATCAACACAAGATAAACCACAAAATTGGGGTATATCAGTGCTACTTCATGGCTTTTCTTAGAGGCTCTTGACCTTATATTAAATATATACATATGAGCCTGTAGCACTAGTTGAGATCACGTGTTAGATAGATATAACAAAATAGGTAATAATTAAATAGATAATATCTACATGAAGTATAGAAAACACAAAAAAAAACATAATAATATCATACATATATGCCTGGAGGCTCATTTAGTACATCATAGTTCACACGGGGTTACGTCATTGCTTATTCAAGTAAATATTTTCAGACGGTATTATTTATACTAATATGCCCCGACTCACAAGAGCCACCCTACTCTGGGACTCGTTCTAACTTATTTATATAGATATTTACAAAAGCACCTAACCCTCTAAAAGTCTATACAGAGGAAGGGCAAAGACGACGACTACTACTACTACTATTATTGCTACTGCTCATGGATATCTTGGTAGCTGAGAAAATATTGTGCTGAAACAAGAAGAGAATCATCAGACACACCCGTGATGCTGCTACTTGCCTGTCCAAATGCGAAAAACTCAAAGAAGATCATGTTGATTCCCATCTGCAAAACGGGAAAAGTAAGGGGGGGTGAGAAAAGGTTCCCAGCAGGGTACTACCAGGAAACTAGGGGTTCCGTAGCCTAAGTCTATGTGTTCGCAAGGTTACAACGGTGATTAACATACAAGCAAGCACAGTCACAAGTATATAACAGAATAACAGTAAGCAATCACAAGCAAAGAAATGCAGCAACCAAGTATGATACATGTCTAGTCCTATGCAGGCGATAAGCTCATGCATCGGTTGACTACCCGCAATCCGACATTACCTAAGAACTAGTCCTAGATATGATTTTTCAACTGCGTATGTTATAGATACGTGCCTAATGGACAAAGCCACGTGCACTCCGGCAACTGGCAATCGTCACAGACTTGACACCAGAGTATGCCAATAGTTGGAGAAACAGGTTTCAACATAAAGTGGGCATCCCCACATCTTATGGTTCTGGTTTCGTCAGAGTAGAAACTCCTTCTCCTCAGATAATCTCTTAGCATGGTTTTGGTTCCATCGGAGCAAACTCTCTTCCTTTTCAGATAATCTCTTAGCACCTTGGGGTTTACAGTTTTCTTTTTTTCGGACACTTTTCAAATAAACTTTATTTTTAAAGGACTTCTTTGCCCTTTTCTTTTATAAAATTTTGTTCCCGATCTCTTCTTTTTAAATCTCTCAGTCTTTGTAACATTTACTATTTTACCCTTCGTACTTTTATATATTTCAATTTTTCTCTTTTGTACATAACTTCTATTTTTACTTTTCTTTAGACTTTTAGTGACGCTTTCACTGCTAATGTTATTACTTTACCATTTTACCTTCACATCCTTTCCAACATACCTTTTTACCCTTTACTAAGTTAATCAACAATTCTTACATTTATTTTATGTCCAAAATTACTATTTTACCCCTAAATGCTCTAGTTTTTTCGTTTAATTTTATTTAGCATTAAAAATTTACCGAATTAATACTAATATTTTTCTATGACTAAATTATTTTTAATAATTTTAATTAATGCCAATTTTATCTTTAGGAGCGTAAAGAACTATTTTATTCTTTATTAATTTATTTACTTATTTTGGTTACCGCTTTTTACTTCTAATTTTTACTAAAATTTTTATTTAGACCCAAAATTTTATTTTAATTATAATTTTGACACAAATAATTTATATAATTATTATTTTATCCTTGATGACACTAAGTTTAGAATTTTACTGATCTTTCTATTAAATTATATTTTTAACTCTCTTTTTACCCAAAAATGACTATAACACCCTTTTTATTTTTATCCACTTATTCTATAGAATTAAAACTATTTTTTTTAACTTCTTTTTAACTCCTTAACATGTTACTTTTCAGGTTTTCAGGGACTAAAATTTTCAAAAATATAATTTTGCATTTTTATCCAATTTTAGGCTTAATTCCAAGTGCTCCGTTAATTTTTGGTTGTCCCATATATTTTTTAAAGAAAAATAAGCTTCATATATCACTCAAATAATAGTACAAAAATAGAGAAACATCACTGAATTTTCAGAATTAAAAATCAAGTATAATAGTGGCTTATATGAATACTGAATCAAGAACAAACCTATTCTAACTATTTTTAACCCTTACCTTTTGTTTAATTCAGTTCTTAGACCTCTCATACACCAAAAAATACTCACACAAAGGCAGAAACACAGCTGGTGGTACAGTGTTGTCCTTGGCAAAAAAGTGTCACGAAAAATGATAAAATTAACCACTTTGACCTTGAATTTCTCTAGCTTCTTAGGTGTGCTCTACATGGGCTTCAAGAGAAATTTTCTATACATAAAAGAGAGCAAGAATTTATCATCATCACTACTAGAAAAACAAAAAAAAATGGAGATGGAGCAAGAGCTTACCTTGCCAAAATTTCGGTAAAAATGCAAGAATTAGTAAAAACGGCAAGGAATTGTATTTGTATGGCTTTGATTCTTGAGGAAAACTTGAAGAACAATGAAAGAGCAGAAGGAATGAATGCTAGAAACGCAGAAAAGTAGTGCGGAAGTCCTCCTTTTTCTTCTCTCTAACTCACGGTTTTTTTCTTCTTTTATGGTAAAAATGTTGTTAATTTTTTTCTTAGTGATTGTCTTAAATAAAGTGATGAAGTATGGACTAATTAAAATGGTAAAAGAGTGCTGAAAAAATTAGAGAAGAATGGGCTGAGAATAAGAGAGAAGGGACATGATTTCGAAAAAACACAGTCAGCCTCATCATGACGTCTTTATTCGCAGTTAACCGCAGTTAGTTACTCGTAGTTAAAAACAAAGCAGAGAGGGATGAGAGACTGAGATAATCTCGGTCCAGAGGTTGAGAGTGAAGGATGGGTTACTTGAGTGGCAAGTAAAAATATTCGAAGTCTCTAGGAGTCGTTTCTAGAATACTAGTCAGAAATTTGGTTCGGGATAACTTTTATCGTGTGGTAAAATAATTAATAACTAAGATTTATTCTTAAAGAAATAAATTATAAATGGATGGCTAATATTAATCTCAGGACACAATTACTAAAGTAGAAATTATTTTTATTATTGATTTCGAATTTTTTTCAGTTACTAATTTTTTTCCGACACATGCAAAACTGTCACTAAAAGTAAATTTTCAACTCAAAGAGTCTCTAATGAAGAAAATAAACCAATGACAAATAAGTGTTTATTTTTTACTAGTCAAATTTGACTTAGAGAAATTAATTACTCTCGTAAAGTTAAATTTGACCTATTAATTATTAATTTTTAATTTATTTTTGTTTTTTACCATTAGTCCTAACTCACTAATAATTATTGGGCCACGGTTCAAGATTTTAGGGAATAAATTATAAAATAATAAAAAAATTTAGTTTACCAAAAATCAATTTCTTACATTAACACAATCATTTTCTCCTAAGTGTTTAAGTTGAATGCATTAAATTCTATTCTTGTTGTTGTTGTTGAACTAGGAAAACAATTGTTTCTTAACCAATTAACTATTTTTTATTTCAAATTCTAAATTTTAAAAAATTTTAGGATTAAAAAAATATTATAATAAAAAATTATTAATATTAAATAATTATTTTTTATATTTATTCATTATGATACTCTTATGACAATTGTTGAAAAATATAGAAATTAATTTTTAATTAGTCCACTTTATTTTTTCTTTTTATTTTATCCCTACCATTAAGTGAGTCACGTTCAATAAATTATATAAAAAATATTTATTTATTCATTTTAAGAATTTAATTTTCTTTTATTCTAAAAGTGTGGGTCATTTTTTTATTTAATTTATTCTGTAAATAATAATATTTTATTTTATTTTATTTTATTTTATTTAATACTTAAAAATTTATATTCAGATTTTTTTTATTTTTTTATATTGTTGAATTTAAATAATTTCATTGTATGGTTGATAACTTTAATTTTTATCATAATAATATTTTTTTTTATTATACTGTTATAATATAGCAGTTTGTATATGTAACTAGGGTTAAGTATGACTTTGGTCTCAAAGGTAGGAGCTGAAAATTTTTTTTATCCTCAAATTTTTTTTGCTTACAAAATCGTCCCTAACGTTTAACTTAATTTTAAAATTATCTTTTTTCCAAAATTTTACTTTTTATTGCCAAATTATCTCTAATTAAAAAATATAAAATAAAAAAAAAGAAAAAAAAGAAAATGGGTTAAAGGAAAGGAGAAAGGGAATCACGCAGGGGGTTCAAGGAAGAAGAGAGAAAAGAAAAGGTGGGGAAGGGAATTCGCCGCCGCCGCTGCTCGTCGTTCGGTCTTCGCGGCTGGATCTCGCCCCAGATCTCGCCGCTCCACTTCCTCGCTCGATGTCGATGCCAGCAGCTCGCGAGGGTGGACGCCGTGCGCCGCTCGCCGTTTTCGCTCATCCTCCTTGCTCGGTCGCCGCTGCTCCTCGTCCTCATTGCCTGTCACTCGCCGCTGTGCTTCGCGACTTCGCGTCCTCGCCTTAACTTCTTAGGGTTCCAATTCTTCTGTTAATTATATTGTTGAATTTTTTTTATCTGTGGATTTGTTGATACTTCTGGTTGCTTCTATTTATGTTTCTTTTGTTGTTGCTGTTCTTCTTATTTCATTATCCATTGTTGCTATTGTTCTTCTTCTGTTTCTGGTTTTTTTTTTAATGTTGATTACATTGCTTCATTGTTATTGCATCTACTTCTGTATTTGCTTTTAGTTCTGGTTTTACTTCTGCTTCTGCTTCTGCTTCTGGTTGATTTTGGGGAAGAAGGGGAATGATATTTTGGTCCGAATGACAATTCTAAAACTAAATTAAACCTTAGAGACGATTTTGTAAGCAAAAAAAGATTGGAAATGAAAAAAAATTTTAACTTCTACCTTAGGGACCAAAATCATACTTAACCCATATAATTATTTCAACTATTCCAAATATATTTTGTTTTTACTCTCTTATTATATTATTATCATTATTCTTTTTATTTTTTTTATTTATATCGACATGAATGTTCACTACAAAATTCTATAGTATAATTATAACAAACAAAAAATATGAATACTAAACTTTCTTCTTTTAATTATTTATCTTTATTTTACTATTATATATTGTGACTTTTTTTCCTCTCCGAAATTTTATCCGCAAAGTATCTGGTTATTTTTTTTTCTTTTACATCAATAATACATCATTGCACAATATAAAAGTAAGATTTTATAAATTAAAAAAAATATAAAAGTAAGCATAATACGCTAAATACATTATTTTTTAATTTTATGTTAGTTTTAATTTGTATAATTTTGTTCTGAGTACGTATTTTATACGAATATTAAATATACAATTTAGTCTTACTCTAATCATTTTATTAATTTATTTGTAACGATAAAAATAAATATTATGTGCAAAGGTAGTATATTTTCTTCTTTTCTCTATTCTCTTGTATTGTTTAATTTTAGGTTAGACTTCGATTTGTACTATTTGTTTTAAATAGGTACTCTCTTTTAATGATGTATACAAAATTTGCTCTCATTCTAATTATTCTATTAATTTTTTTATATGATAAAAAAATACAAGGTATAATGATAATATTTTCTCTATTTCTCTTTTTCTATCTCTTATTAATTTAATTATTATTTTTTTAATTATTAGTATTATATTTTGATTTATATTTATATATTATAGTGAAAAGTTCTTAATTTATTTTGTTTATATGTTTTCATTTTTTTATTCTTCAGTTAAATTTGTTCTTTACAATATTATTTTTTTCGCATATAACACTGAAGAAGACATAGCAACATAAAAAAAATTAATAATATTATTTTTTTAATATTCCCATATTTATTTACATGTATGTATTTTTATTTTTGATTTGTCAATTAAATTTTTTTTACACTATTATTTATTTTCAACGAACATTTTAAAAATTAAGAATTACTAAAAAAAGTTTTACAGCTTATTTTATATCATTTTATTAAAAACAAATAAAAAAAAGAACATAATAGATAATAGAAAATTGATTGTCTAAAAATATTTATTATATTTTATATATCATGATGTCATTACTTATACCTGTATAAATAGTTAAAGTGGTGAGATGATAAAATTTATCTTTTTTTTATTTTTTAAATGTAAATGATAATAGCATAGTCATTTAAATAAAATTGGAGACTCATACTAACAATGTCAGCAAAAATAAATTAAGAAGAAAAAGCTTTTAAATAGACAAAAAAATATAAATTACAAGTATTATTTTTTGTGATAAAATTTGATTCACATATAGTCACTGTTATGAAAATATGTTCGAACCAGTCAGTCGAACTGGGAACATTGGCAAATACGGTTCAAACAGAAAGCAGAACTGCCAAATTTATAAATCAGAGTTGGACTGCCGAACCAATCGAGAACCGATTGGTCGAACTGAATCGAACCGTAATCCGACCGGTTTTTGAAATTTTGCCAAGAACGCTGCGTTTTGCCTTTTTGAAAGGAACTCTAGTCTTCGGTCTTCACCCAGACACCCACCAAGAGACCCACTCTTGAGCCTCCAGCCCTCCACTCTCACCTCTCGCTCTCGGTTTCCACGTCTCCAGTCTCCACCTTGAGTTTCCGGCACAACCTCTGTCTAGCCACCGCCGACGTTGCAAGTTCCGTTGAAGTCACTCACCATCGCAAGTTCCTTTTAGCCAACTTTTCGTTCGCGCAGCCAGCTTTCCGTTGCGAAGTCAGCCGTCGAAATTGCAGCCACCGCCAGCGCCACTTATCGTCGCGCAATTTTTTCCGTCGGCGCCAGCTTTGTTCGCCCTTGCCAGTCCCTATCGCCGTCAGCTCTGCATTATTCTCTGTCTTCCACTAACCCTAGATATAATCTAATTTGTTGTAATAATAATTGTTGAAGCATGATTAATTATTGGTTCTAAATCTTGCTGTTGATTGTTTGAAGCATGAATAATTGTTGTTGATTAATTTTTTGGTGCTAATTGCTTGAAGCATGATTAATTGTTATAGTTTATTGTTGAAACTTTGATAATTAATTATTTATTGGGTGCTAAATCTTGTTGTTGAGGCATTGATTAGTTGTTGGATTGTATTGTTATTGGATTACTGATAATTTTTAGGTATGGATGATAGTATCAACCAAGAATTACCTAGGAATAATAATGCTGAGAATAATTCGACTTTGAATGAACCTTCTCTTCCTCTTAGATCTAATGATAGTCAATCACAAACTTCTAATATTCGGGAAAAACTGATCCTGCTTGGAGATATATTGCTTTATAAAATATAAATAAAAAACCGCATTACAAATGCTTATTTTGTCTGGCTACTTTTCGGGGCGGGGGAATTAATAGAATGAAAAAATATTTGACGAAGATAAGGGGAGATATTAAGAAGTGTTCTAAGGTCCCTTATGATGTAGAAAAATAAATAGAATGTTTATTTATTATTTTATTATAAAACAGTTTTTTGGTTCAACTACGGTCGAACTGATTGAACCTATAAACCAGTAAATCAGTAGCTAAAACGGTTCGATGATCGGTTCGATTTTCAAAACCTTACATATAACATATCTATTCAGATTTACATGTATAATAGTATATCAATCTAACGGATTAGATTAAGACTAGACTAAAAAAGATAAAATCTAACATAAAATATCAACAATGAACACTAAAATGTATGTTTTCTTTAAAATTCTAACTCAAATCTAATAGTAAAGAGAATAGAATTTAAAAATAAAAAATAAGAGAGCAGTTTGGGATATTGAAAGAAATGAGATGGTTATTAGTAATATTATTCTATAAATATTACTTAAAACTTAAAAATCTCTTAAGAATACAGTTTAAACAATTTAAAACTTTTTATTTTTAAAATATTTATAAATGTCAAAATCTCATCTTTTTCGTAAGTTTTAAAATTTATTCATTGATGAATCTTAAATATAAAAATAATTTTACATATATATTCAATTATATATTGTTAAGACAATCAAAATAATAATTATTTATATTTACTGCATAAATAGTAATAAAAAAACAAAAAAATAAACTAATATATTTTTCTATTTTTTCACTATTTGTAGAAAAATAAAGGTCTTTTAAATTTAGATATATATTTTGACTTAATATTTTTAAAAGACAAAGACAAAGATAAATATCCATGATATTTAAGTATAATTTATTTTTTGTAAATAACTAACATGTATTTTATTTTATATTTACTTTTTTTTATCAAAATAATATTATAACCATTAATTTTGAATTATTTATTTTCGAATAAGATTTTTTTTTTGGTGACTTCAATTTTTTTTGGTGACTATTCGAATAAGATAAATATATGTTTAGCAACCGCATTGGAAATGATAAAAGTACATTTAAGTTCTTTAAACGCTGTTTTTTGGTGTTTAATAACTTTTTCTTCTCTAAAGGCAGAAGTGCTTTTGCATCCTAAAAGCACGTTCAATTAAGTAAAAAGTTGTAATTTTTGGGTTCACTCAACTGCGTTTAGGTTTCTTGCCGGTCATTATTGGTTTTCTCAGTAAGAATTTTTTAATTTGTTTAAAGTCATTTCAAATATTTTAATTTTTAAATCATTTTTAGTATTTTCTTTCATATTTTGATTTTTTTTATTAAATTTTTTATTGTAATTTTGTTATAATATGAATTATTAATCTTATTAAAAAGGACAAAGTAAATAAAAGATTGATCATATGTAATAATAGAGTCATAACTAATAAAATTTTATCATCCAAAATAATACTAAATAAAAGAACAATGAGAGTACTAAAAAATTATAGAATATTTTTTTGTTTGACATTATAAAATTTATTCTTGTAATTCTTACGCACTGTTTATCATTCTAATTTTTTATAATATGTATTATTGTTTCTATTAGAAATGATAAATTAAATAAAAAAAATTAATCATAAATAATAATAAAAGTATAACTAATAAAAAGTTAGAACTCAAAACAGTAATACAAATAAGATTATTGAGAGTACCTAAAAGGAATACTAGAATATGTTATTTTATATGTTATTTTTAATTTAATAAATAAATATTAATTTTATTATAATAAAAAATTATAACATACTAAAATAAAATACTATAAAAAATACTATATAAAAAATATACTAAAAGAAATATAAAAAGGGCAAAAAGCCATAATAAGTCAATGCTAGTTGGAATTTATGTATATCAGCCAAAATCAAAATCGTTTCAGTAATGAGCCAAACCATATTTTAATATAATTCGAACCAACCTGGTTCGAACTGCATTTAGTAATAAATCGAACCAGGGCAGTTCGAATTACCAAGAAAGAGATGAACGTAAATCGAACCAAGCTAGTTCGAATTATAGAGAGAGAAGCTGGCCAAAGTAATTCGAACCAGGCTAGTTCGAATTACACAAACCATAATTCGATGCAGGCTGGTTCAAATTTTATATGGTTGTAAACGTGAGTTGCTCTCATTAGAGGGTGTAAGATGGCTAGTGAGGAGAGTTTTGCTATTTTGGTTCACCACAGAGGATCCATTAAGAGGAAAACTCGTTCCGGTGTGAAGTTCACAGATAAGGATCCTCTCTGTATTGTCGTGAGTCTGACGACTAGCTATGATGGCCTTGTTAGATCTGTACTGATGAAACTTGGTCTGGAAGGTGCGAAGCGGGTGAAGAAGTTTTTCTATCGCATTCCAATCACGGTCCTTCAGGATACGGTGAAGTATGATTGTTTCACGATTGGTAGTGATGAGGACTTGCAAGTCATGTTTCTTTGTCGGCGGCAGTTTCCGGAGGTGAGGACACCAGAGTTGTTGGCAAAGCTGGTTGATGTGGTATCCAGCTCAGGGGGTTCGAACCGGAATACCACCACTTTAGCCACGGCAGCCGGTTCTAGTTCCAGGCATGCCGTTGCTTCTTCCTCCGTCCCTGTGTACGAGCCAGCGGTCCAACCTGTCGCCTCCCTGTCTTTTGTTGTTGATCTCAATGGCAGCGTAGGCGACGAGGTAGGATCAAGGAAATTTCTGCCGAACGCTTTACAGGGCGTTGCACCGCTTGGCGTCGGAGACGGATTGTTGGGTGATGCAGAGGAGGATGACGTCGAGCCGGATATGATTGATGATGACAGCGGCGATGATATTGGAGCGAGTGAGCCTGCATTGGCGGTAGGTGGTTCTAGTTCTGGCACACAGCAGTATCCACCACATTTTTCCTCTTTGGACCTGGATGCCATGAGGCAGGAGGGGATTTCTGGGCACTCTGTTGGATTCGGAGCTAGAGATGCGGAAGGGACTGCTGGTCTGACAGAGTTCCAGGTTGGTCAGTAATTTCAGGATAAAGATGAGGCCCTGTTAAGTGTGAAGACTTACAGCATCCGGCGAGGGGTACAGTACAAGGTAGTGGAGTCTGATTATCGCCGGTATGTGGGCAAGTGTTCTGAGTTTGGGAATGGGTGCACATGGTTGATTCGACTGAGTCTCCGGCAGCGCAAGGGCATTTGGGAGGTCAAACGGTACAATGGACCTCACACTTGTCTGGCCACCTCCATCTCGAGTGACCACAGGAGTTTGGATTATCATGTGATATCGGCGTTCATTATGCCAATGGTTAGGGCTGATGCATCCGTCAGCATCAAGGTGCTCCTAAATGCCACAGCAGCACACTTTGGGTTTAGGCCGACGTACAGGAGGGTCTATTTGGCGAAGCAGAAGACTATTGCCATCATCTACGGTGATTGGGATGAGTCATACAACGAGCTCTCCAGGTGGGTGTTGGGAGTCCAGTTGACGATGGCTGGTACAGTTGCAGTCCTACGGACGAGCCCCGTTCGAGTTGGTGGACAAGTAGACGAGTCTCAAGCTTATTTTCACAGACTTTTCTGGACGTTTCCACCGTGCATCGAGGCATTTCGTCATTGCAAGCCGCTAGTTAGCATTGACGGCACCCATCTGTATGGCAAGTACGGGGGAACGTTGCTCATCGCGATTGCACAGGACGGGAACTCCAACATTCTACCTGTTGCATTCGCACTAGTAGAGGGTGAGAATGCAGAGTCTTGGACATTCTTTCTCTCTCACCTACGACAGCACGTGACACCGCAGCCGGGTCTGCTGGTTATATCGGACAGGCATAACGGTATCAAGGCTGCGCTTGAGGCACCTGGCGGAGGTTGGTTACCTCCATCTGCATACCGTGCATTCTGCATTCGACACGTAGCGGCTAATTTTGCCCTGACCTTCAAGGGCAAAGACGCACGGAGGCTTCTTGTGAATGCGGCGTATGCCAAGACCGAGGTTGAGTTTGACTACTGGTTTGATATTCTGTGGTCTGAAGACCCGGCGATGTGTGAGTGGGCGAACCGGATTGATTATTCCTTGTGGACTCAGCATCGTGATGAGGGGCGGAGATTCGGTCACATGACGACGAATATATCCGAGTGTGTGAACTCAATCCTCAAGGGTTTCAGAAACCTCCCTGTAAGCTCCTTGGTGAAGGCAACATATGGAAGGCTTGCGGAACTCTTTGTTCGCAAGGGGAGAGAGGCTGAGGCCCAGATGGGAACCGGACAACAATTCAGTCAGCACTTGGTAAAGTGTATTGAGGCTAACTTGAAGACGGCCAAGTGCTTCACGGTGACTTTGTATGACAGGGATAACTCCGAGTTCACCGTAGCAGAGACCACTTCGACTGGTTCTTTCTCATTGGGTAGCTACAGAGTATCGCTTGCCTCTCAGACATGTGACTGCGGGTACTTCCAGGCACTTCATTTCCCGTGTCAGTACGCACTTGCATGTTGTGCCTACTCAAGGGTTACCTGGACCGCTTATGTTCACAGCGTGTATCGGATTAGTTCGGTATTCAGTGTGTATCGGATGGGTTTCTCCCCTCCGATTCCGGAAATCGGAGGGTTTCTGGCCACCATACGACGGGTCCACTATTATACCGGACCCTGACAAGAGGCGTGCGAGAGAGGGTCGTCCGAGGTCCACTAGGATACGGACAAATATGGACGAGGCAGATTCGAACCGGCCAAAGAGATGTGGCCTATGTTGCCAACCCGGACACACACGTCGGAGTTGCCCACAGCTCGAAGGGGGACATTAGTAGCCATGTTCTTAGTGTTGGTAATTATTTTATTTAAGTTTCCTTGTTCGATGTTGTAATTGAGCACTCATGTAATTTGTTGATCTTTCTGCGTTGTATTGTGCATGCTGTGTTAACTAATGAATATGCTGTGTTTCACTTTGCGTTTTTCTACAAGTCCCCTAAATGGAATGGCTAAAAAATAAATCTACATATTAAATTGTTAGATGATGCGATGATTATGCTAGTCACTGATAAATCCAGTAAACACCCGTTTTCAAAGTACAATATGATGAACTAACAACAAAAGTAAACATGGCTAAAATAACAACAAAAGTACACATGGCTATCATACATGAATGAACTCGAAGATCCAACATACATTAAACATGAATCATCTAAACAGATGCGAGCCCGTAAAGCAACGACGGGGTACCCGTGTCCTATGACCTCTGCGGATAAGCGGCTCCTCGTCCTCGATCTCATCCTCCTCATCATCCGGGGCAGGCTGTGCCGGTGGCGTAGGATGGACAGGTACCGCAGATGGCCCGGCAACAGAAACTGATGCAGCAGTGTAGGCAGATGGTGGGGTACCTTCCAAAGCAAAATGGTCAGCAACTGATGTCGTAGGAGGCTCGTTTAGATCAACATCTAAAGGTGCCTGTGTGCCGGAGGTCTGACCACGCCTCTGGGCCGGCACGTCCTCCTGCATGATGGCAGTAATCTCGTCTAGAAAGTGTGAACCCCCAAAGTCTGCATCAAGCGTATCTGAGGTAAGGAAGTCTGCCCACTGTGATCCCGGACTAACCCATGGGGTACTCTCCTGCAGAGTCTGGTCATGGGCGGGTACACCAACGAAGTAATCTCCAAGAGGCCCCGACCCAAGTCCAGCGTCACCAGTATCAGCCCCGTCACCCATACCTGACCCATACCACTCACCTCCCTGTCCACCACCATGGCCACTAACACCAGCAACTGCAACAGCCCCTGCACCATCCCCGCCAACGGGCCCATGCTGATCGTCGTCATTGTCGTCCGTCTCCCTCCCTGGTAGGGTCGTCCGCCTCCAGCAGGACCGGCATCGTCATCCTCCTCCATAGCCTGATCAAGCCACCTCCACTCACGCTGGCTCCGTCGTGTCCCCACACAAGCTCTCCTCTCAACCCGACGCCTGTCTGGCACGTCCTCAACACGATCTATGTCAGGAACTCGCCCAGCACCCCGCTGTGACACCTCAACTGGAATAGGAACGGCTCTCGGATCCCCCAAAGACATCTCCGGAGACAAGAACCTCTTCTCATGCTGACTCCACCACTTCAGGAACTCATGCGACTGTCCAGGGTCGGCAACAACATCAAACCTGAGCACGGTCTCCGCACGAGACTCCCAATGGAGATGCCATTGCTGCAAGTGGTACGGGAACCATCGATCGTCGCCTCTGCCATCCTTCGACATCAGAAAGTCGATGTTCAGGGCGGGATGCGGACGGGGCTGGACCCCGCCGAACTGCGGAAGAACCCTATCGACCTGATGACACTCTATGACGGCAAAGTATATCAGTGACGTCACAGACCACTACAACTCCATATGCCGAGGCTCCAAAGCCTCTGGATGCACAACCTGAAGTACGTCGGGGCTGCTATACGGCATCCAGATAAACTGCACAGAGAACTCAACATTGTCAGGACAACTCATGGACGCAATTCATAAAGTGTGGTTAATTAAAGCAACTTAGTAAGTAGCGTACTCACCTCCCTGTCCTGTAACCTGTCTATCCTCAGCCTCCACATCTGCACTCTAGGATCCTTCTCGCTACCGAAAGGGTTGTAACCTGACCACCTGCATCTCACATGTGTCATATAGCTAATTAAATATGTGAGAAATTTGTAATAGAGTCTTAATGAACATGGAGCTATGTATATTAAATTGAAGTAGAGAAGGCTAAATAGAGTACCTCGAGGCCAATGGCCAACTGAACGTCTCATACCCTGCAGGCCTAAACCGAGAAAATCGCCAGAAGATCCAAGACTGAAGTAGCTGTAGTGGGCCCGCTAACTTGACCACATGTCTGTTCGCCACTCGGCACATGCACCGGTACAACCATACCAGTGCTGCAGACCCCCAGCTGTAGGTACCCATCTCCTCAAGCCTGGCTACGTAGGGAATCCATCTGATGTGAATGCGGTTGCCGGACTTGTCGGCAAACAGCTGCATACCCAACAACATCATGATGTACGCACGGACATATCGCCGCACAGTCTCGTCATCGGCTCCCTCGGGGCACTCTCCAAAAGTCTCCTGGAACCAGCTGCAGTTTACTGCGTACTTCTGAACCTGCCTGGGAGGAGGAATCACTCCAAGCAACTCCTGAAACCACACCCAAGCTGGACGGCCACCCTGGATGTATATCTGGAATTCTAATAGGCAGCCGCTCACGTAACGCCCGTCCACTGGCAAACCCAACTGGTACGCCACGTCCTGAAGTGTGATCGTGCACTCTCTGAACGGCATATGAAATGTGTGCGTCTCCGAACGCCATCGCTCGACAAAGGCACTGACAAGGGCCTCATCTAACCGGAACTATCTGTCGTTCAGCCTGGCAAGATGGTATAATCCGGCCATCTGCAAGTAAGGAACGTATCTGTCATCGAGTCGCATGCCCTGCTGCCGCCGCATGCTCCTGATGCATCGCTGTGGCTGCGCATTACATGCACCACATTATTAGAACCAGCTTCATAACCAATGACAAAAATACCCAACACGATAAATCATCAACAAAATATCATACCAAAATAAAACCGCATAAAAATTCATTAACGAGAACCACATGCAAAACAACTACCATAAACCACACAACTAAACCACTAACATGAAACAGTTAAACTTAAACCAATAATATAAAACAGCTAACATAAAACAACTAACACAAACCACTAACATAAAACAACTAACATAAACCACCAATATAAAACAACCAACATAAACCACTAACATAAACAGTTAAACTTAAACCATTAATATAAAACAGCTAACATAAAACAACTAACACAAACCACTAACATAAAACAACTAACATAAACCACCAACTAAACCACCAACATAAAACAACCAACACATACCGCTAACGTAAACCAGCTAACATAAAACAACTAACATAAACCACTCGCATAAACCACTTAAATAAACCACCAACTAATCCACCATCTAACCCGCATGCAAAACCTTTCAACTATACCACTAGCAATACCACTTCGATTAACCACTAACATAAACCGCCACTAAAACCGCATGCAAAACCACTAACTCACATATACCGCTAGCACGAAGTTTTTTATGTACTAACCTCGTCGTTGATGACCCCGGCTATATGAGCAACTCCGTCCAACCGATATAACCTTGCCGGATCGTCCCCCATCGGCAGAGTATTCCGATCAGGTCTTTGTCGGATCGAATCTGGGTCGTTTTCTCTGGGATTTGGTGGGGTAGAGAAGAGGAACAATGGTTCGAATGAGGCTGATTCGAACTCCTTATATAGCCAAATAATGAGTAATTCGAACCAGGTTGGTTCGAATTACTTGGTAATCATTAACAAGGATAATTCGAACTAGGTTGGTTCGAATTATGAGCATATGGAGTTCGAACCACCTTGGTTCGAATTATGTTTAACGATTTTCCACCCTAATTCGAACTGCCCTGGTTCGATTTATTAGTGAATGTAGTTCGAACCAGCCTGGTTCGAATTACATTAAAATATGGTTTGGCTCATTGCTGAAATGATTTTCATTTTGACTGATATACGTAAATAAGAAGTGATGTTGGCTTATTAGTGTTTTTTGCCCTATAAAAAAATTAAATATATTTATAAAAATAATATTATAATTTAATATTATATATTTTTTTGTAATTAACTAATTATCTATCTAAAACTGATTTTAACTAATATTATCCAAACTATATTCATTTTATCAAAATCAATTTTATTATAGAATTGCGAAACATAAATCATGTTAGTATAGACTCATTCTTATCCAAAATTAATTCTACAAAATTATTTTCAATTTTTTTTTTTGAAATTTGAAAGGTTTCACCCATGCTATTTTTGTTCATTTAAAAATTACCCATAAAAATACGGCAGATTGAATAATTATCCAAAAAAACAGTTTTACGTCATCACAATAAAATGCAGCGTATGGATGGTCATCTGATTTAGATATTACTCGTTCATCTGAACGATCACGGCAAAGTGTAGAAATCATGGCCAACTGGTTTCTCCTCGATCCAACAACAAATATGTCATAGCTTGGATGACATGCATAGGATATTGGATCAAAACCAGCCAGATCAAGATAGTTTGGAGAATGAGTATTGAAATTCCAGGAAACAGCAAGCAAACGTATAAATTGGCAGGAAACTTTTTAAGAGAAAAATTCATACAAAGTCGGACATTGATGCTGGAATTAAAATCCATGATACCTATTAATAAAATTGTGAAAGAATAGGAAAATAAAAGAATTGTGAAAGAAAAAGATGAAGAAATTTTATTGATTGTTGATTGAATGAATTGTAAACTATGAAAGTAAAATTAAGTATATATAGAGTATTAACCTATGAAAGATAAAAGTAGATAAAGATAAGATAAGATATAGAGATAAAGATAAGTATAAGATAAGATAAAGACTAAATTATCATTTAATTTGTGTATTCTGTTGGGCTGAATTTGTGGGCCGTGAGACGTCTTTATTGTTGTCATGGGCTAAGGTGGAAGAGTGGTTTAATACGCCCCCGCAAGCTGGAGGATGAAAGATGTCAAGAACACTAAGCTTATTCAGATTAAGATGGAAGGGTTGGGGAGACAAAGGCTTGGTGAAGATGTCAGCTAGTTGCCCAGAAGAGGGAATTGGGAGAAGTTTCATCACTCCAGCTTGAGCTTTTTGTCGAACCAAGTGACAATCAACCTCTAAATGTTTGGTTCGTTCATGAAAAACCGGGTTAGCAGCAATATGAAGAGCACTCTGATTATCACAATATAAAACTGGTGGGCGGATAGGAGAGATGCATAAAAATTGTAACACATTTAGTATCCATTGAAGTTCACAAGTTGTGTTGGCAAGTGCACGATATTCTGCTTCCGTGGAAGAGCGGGCAACGGTGGTTTGTTTCTTGGTCTTCCAAGAGACTAAAGAACTGCCTAAGAAGAAACAATAACCTGTTAAAGATCGCCGAGTGTCAGGACATCCGGCCCAATCAGAGTCACTGAAGCCGAGAAGCTGAATTTCTGATTCCCTTGGAAAGAAAAGTCCTTTGCCGGGACTAGTTTTCAGATATCGTAACACATGCTTGGCAGCTTGAAGATGAGATTCAGTAGGAGATGCCATGAATTGACTTAATTGTTGAGTGGCATACATGATGTTCGGTCGAGTAGTGGTGAGATAGATAAGACGGCCAACCAAACAACGATATACAAAAGGGTCGAATAGCAAGGGACTTTTGTCTTGATATAGTCTTGTGGTACTATCCATTGGAACAGAGGCAGGTTTAGCACCTAATAAACCAGAATCATCCAAAAGATCAAGACAATATTTTCTCTGAGATAAGCAAATTCCCTTCTCCGATTGAATGCAAGCATCAACATATTTTGAACATAGCTCGTGCTCTTATGTTTCAATCTAATTTACCATCATCTTTTTGGTCTTATGCTGTTAGACATGCTGTTTATTTATTTAATAGAGTTCCATCATCCGCAATTAATTTTAAAACACCATTTGAGATTTTATTCAATCATCCACCAAATTATCATGACATTAAAATTTTTGGATGCTTATGTTTTGTTTCTACCCAAATGGCAAATAGATCAGAATTTGATCCAAGAGCCAAAAAGGCTGTATTTATTGGCTTTCAATCTGGTTTTAAAGGGTATATTGTTTATGTTTTAGAAGATAAAAGAATTGAGATTTCTAGAAACGTGATTTTTTATGAAAAGATCTTGCCCTTAGTCACAAAAAATGTCCAATTCCAGACACTCAGCCCAACATTGCCAAACACACCTTCTCAAAAACAAGATTCAGTTAGTCTTCCAGTTGAACCCTCACATATACCCATTGACCCAACTCTACCTAGTTCTTTATTTTCTCCAACAACCTCTCATTCTTCCTCACTATCGTTTCCTAACCAAGTTGAACCCATGACCACCGAATCACTTTCAACACTAGACACCAGTCCACCATCACCTTCTCATCCCCCGTCACCTTCTTCACCACCTGAGCAACCCCATCCTCGTCATTCCGACCGGCCTCACCGACCTCCAGCATATCGCTCTGATACCATAATAAAATTGTGAAAGAATAGGAAAATAAAAGAATTGTGAAAGAAAAAAATGAAGAAATTTTATTGATTGTTGATTGAATGAATTGTAAACTATGAAAGTAAAATTAAGTATATATAGAGTATTGGCCTATGAAAGATAAAAGTAGATAAAGATAAGATATAGAGATAAAGATAAGTATAAGATAAGATAAAGACTAAATTATCATTTAATTTGTGTATTCTGTTGGGTTGAATTTGTGGGTCGTGAGACGTCTTTATTGTTGTCATGGGCTAAGGTGGAAGAGTGGTTTAATACCTATGTAAAAGAGTACTTAAAAATAACACAAAAGTTAATAACTTTTTAAGTACTTAAAAGAGTACTTAAAAATGAATACTTAAAAAGAGTACTCTTTGTTATTATAAAAGAGTACTTAAAAAGTTATTAATTTTTATATTATTTTTAATTTAATAAATAAATATTAATTTTATTATAATAATAAAAAATTATAACATACTAAAATAGAGTATTATAAAAAATATTATATAAAAATTATACTAAAAGAAATAAAAAAAAGAATTAAATGTATTTAAAAAAATAATATTATAATTTAATATATATTTTTTAGTAATTAATTAATTATCTATCTAAAAGTGATTTTAACTAATTGTTTAACTAATATTTATTTTATTAAAATTAATTTTAGTATAGAATTGTCAAATATAAATAATGTTGGCATACACACTTAGTGATTTATTTTCAAAAAAATAATAATATAAATAAGGTCACAATGATATTAAAATGATGAAAAAATACTTAATTAGATGGGTGAATAATATATTAAAAGAATAAAATTAATTTTATAAAAAAATAAAAAAGTGGCTGACCTGTTATGACACTAGTTAATTCTAAAAGTTTTTTTTGGGTAAAGTATATTTCTTGTCCTTAAAGTGTGACAAAAGTTTTAAAAATATCCCTAAGTTTTATTTTGTTTCAATTATGTCCCAAAAATTTTTTATTTGCATCGAATATACCCGTGACGGCTAATTTTTCAAAAAATTTAAGGTCGATTCAACAACAATTTCATAAGAACAACTCCTCAACACAAGCAAATAAAGCATAATTTTTATGTATTATTATTATATTGATCTTAAATTTTTTAAAAATTTAGCCTCCGAGAAAATTTTTGGGACAAAATTGAAACAAAATAAAATTTAGGGATATTTTTAAAATTTTTGCCAAATTTTAGGGACAAAAAATATACTTTACCCTTATTTTTTTCAAGGATTTAGAAGTTAGAATTAAAATTAAAAATTCATAATTTAAAATCTGAAAAATAAATAAAATTTGATTAATATTAACTAAAAAATAGGTTAATTTTTTAGTTTTTAATTATTATTGGTCGGGACTAGTGATATGGATAATAGAGTTTTTTTGTTTCTGGTAATTTACCAGAGAGACTTAAGCCCATATGGATAATAGGATTTTTTTTGTTGACCACGGTATTCTCTAATCCAACAGGTGAATGACTAATTCGTCGCGGATTTGAGCTCTATTTAAGGGTCTGTTGTTGGTCAATAGGTTGCTGTATGCACAAGGCGAGATTCGAACTCCCAACACTTGCTTAAACGGACGAGTGAACCAACTACTCGACCAACTGAAGTTTTTTTTTTTGTCAAGACCAACTGAAGTTGATTATGGATAATAGAGTTAGTCGTAAACTATGGGGTGTGCATTAGTGGGCAGGGTCCATAAAACAGGCAGTGGGCCTGCATAAAGTTATTTGACTATTGTTAATTTTTTGGGGTACTCAGTCTTGGGCTAAATTTTTCATTTCAGTTCAATGCTTTAGATATTCTGACCAAGGGGTACTCAGTCTTGGGCTAAATGTTACCTAGCACTTGTGGTTGGAGGCTTGGTTCAAAACAATCACATCCAGGTTCAAATACCACCGATGGAGAAAAAGAACCTATTATTACCTATGTAGTGTGTGTGAGTGTGTTCTGATGTAATTTATAAAGACAAAAATAAAAAATAAAAATGTTACGTAGCACTTACATTCAAGAAATCCATAGAAATCCGACAGTTGAAACGTTGGCAATTAAATATAACTGTACAGTATAATAGTAAAATGAAAAATCTTGTCAAAATTTATCATTGACTACTTACATTCTTGCATATATCTAACTTCCCTCAAGTTGGGTTTGCTGGATCAAAAGATTATTGACAATGTTGCCGTGATGCACCCCAATTATATGCTAGATTTGAGATTAACTTGGAATTAATCATTGACTATTAGTACCTAGGTAGGATGGTTTAATTTAATGGCATATATAATTGGGGAGGAAAGTTGGTTCTGTTTATGTGTTGGTTGTATTGTATATACGGGCAACTTATATATAATGTCAGAAGTTCTGTTTGCATTCCAGATGTGATTTTGAAAAATGCATGGGACTGATGAGATAGATGAGAAGCTAGCTAGCAGCAGCAGATAGAGAAGTTATTTATGGATTAACAGGGGCGTATTTAAATTTTGAAAACTGTCTCAATAATAATATTTCCTGAAAAATGTCTGTTATGTTTAAATTAATAACAGTAGTACAAGCAAACAAACCAATTAGATTAGCTTGTTCGTCGAAGAAAGGTTTAGGCAGCACTGAGCACATAGCCCAGGATCCGATCGGATCGGAGGTGATCTAATAAAACATAATAATTGAACTGAATGAATGCAATTATATGAGCCTATGTATTATTAATTCTCCCTCTAGCCATTAGGTGGTGATGCCATATATATCTCTATCTATTTGAATGTTGTTAATTGGTGCATGGATATATACATGTTTTAACTTTCTTTTATGTCTACTGCCTTTGCAACAATTGAAGAGAGAGAGAGAGTACTGTACGGCTGCATTGTTTAATTGATTTTCTTGAATACGAAATTCCAGTAGTAAGTAGTTCATCTCTTTATGGTTTGACCAACAACACTATGGAGAGAACCATTAATGTGCCTTATATGACAGTGTGCTCAGAGAAATCACACACACACACACAAACAATTCACTGCTCGCCCCCTGCTATTGCTACGAACAAGACCACCTAGTACATCTTTGTTTTATTTTATTTTATAATTACTGTTCTTTTCATACTTGTGTGATTCCTTGCTTCAAGATGATGAAAATGGGATTGCAGTGATTCTGTGATTGGCCTTTAATTTGTTTTGTACACCCACACGTAGACATACATAGATATACATTAACGTCCGTGATGAGCATGCAATAAGGCAATTAACTACTTGTCCTTTAAATTTAATTTGAACAACACAAAATAAGTAGTAGTACAGTATATCTTTGGATTCCATGCATGCATGCATGCATGCATGTATGTATTGTATGTATTGTATGTAGATGGTAATAATAAATGGTCTGCGCCGATAAGTCAAAAACATTGGGACATAGCTTTCCTGTTGAGCTTTGCTTGCCTCGACATTTGAGAGTTTAGAGTGGAGACACTGCCTCAGCTTTTTCAAATGAACCAACACCGTTTCCTTTGCCCATTATGTATCTTAATGCATACATGCTATAGTACTCCACACTTGCCATTTTCTCTTCTCTTTTTTAATTTGCAGTAGTACTACCAATGTTTCTATATAAATATACTTAACTAACAGAAATAGGATCTGGTGGTGTGTCGAAATCAAAAGAAAATAAAGGAAAATGAGATTGTTAGGAGTGAGGAATGGGGAGTGATGAGCATTATGATGAGCCCATAATTGAGAATGGGAGTGGGGCCCACATGATGAGGAAGCAAACATATCTGGTGACCCTCCAAGTGTGGTCCCCGTCACACCACGTGCTCTTGTCCCCTTCGGAAGGGTCCCACACCACAGTCGTACCAACCAGCATTTATTGGAATCACGTGGCCATCCATTCACTCTTCACTGCATTACAGTCGAATGGATGTCAAAAACTAATTCAACCTTACAACAAAAAAAATAGTGGGTCTAGTATTGGAGTGTCGTTATAGATGATAGAAATGGTGGTATGGGAATTAATGCGAAGAGAAAGTAAGTAGTAATTTGAAGATGCAAAGATCCAAGTGAGAAGCCCTCGTTATTCGGGCGGGCGGGTGGGCTGGCTAGTCTCCCCATCCTACGCTCCCGCTGACACCGACATGATTCCTGGCCGATGGATGCACGCAATCAACGGCTCTCATTCATCCATTCCCCATTCCCCATTCGCCGTCTTTGCCATGACGTGTTTCACGCTACACACTGTTCCCGCCCACTCCGTATTCCCCTTTTATCCACTAAATTACATGCATCATCATTTTATAATGTTTTTGGGATATTAAAAATAAATTAAAATATATTAAATATAAAATATTAATTAAAAATAATTAAATAATATTTTTGTTTCATAAGACTTGAATTTTCATAAGGCTTTTCTTATTTAAATAAAATTAAGAGAAGTCAATATTATGAGATTTTTCTAAACCAATTTTTAAGATGTGAATCTTCCGTTCCTATTAATATATAAATCGTTTAAAGACTGTGTGTATTAGATAATATATTAAGCGATATATCCTACTATGATTTATGCATGGAAGTCTTTAAAAAATGTACATAAATCGTTCTAGGATCCTGAACTTCCCAAATTAACGTATTTTATCCCAGGATAAGAAGGGTTACACATTTTTTACCTAAAACACAAGGGGTAGGACGGTTTATGTATATTTCGCAATTCATAGCAACCTAGCACGATTTACGTGTGGAGGCTAACCCTCATGACCCTGTGACGATTTATGAAGACAATGAGCCTATAAATAAACGAGTATGATGTATTAACGAGCCATACATGAATTGAGAGTTGTAGAAGAGATGACTGAGAGTGTATTTTTGCTACTTTATCACCGAAAAAAAATGATGAAAACACAAGTAAGAGTGTTATGTTCTCTAGTAAAAGGCAAATTGGAGTGTTTATCAATCCATCAACAAATTTGATGGATTTACAAATATTATATTACAGAAGTTAAGAAAGTGCAGCAAGAAACATGTAAAGTAAGTATTTTTTTGGATTCCTATCTCACTCAGGCAAGGTTATGTTAAGTTTGGAAAATATGAGATGCTAGACGATGACGACATGCGAGTTATATTTCATAGTTAAGCTAGATTTCCATATTTGGGCACTATGGAGTTGTTTGCGAGAATGGTTGATGTAGAAGGTAGCTCTGGTAGATCTGCTCTGAATCTGCCAACTAGCATGATAAAAGGAAGTTCTAGTGCCATTCCAACTAGTCACGAGGCTACTACCCATGTTTCGTTTCCATCATTTACAGCAGATTTATTCGTTCAAGCAGATAATGCTGATGACTTGGGTGATGTGCATACTTTCGGAGAACTTGCAGCTACAATGAGAGCAGCACCTGTATTGGATGGTGCACCAAAATTCATGGAGGTCAGAGATAGGGATCCACTAGCCGAGGCTATAGGCGATGATGGGTTGGATTCGAAACCACCCATTATTGGTGATAATACCGACAACGAGGAAGACACAACACGTATCAGAAGATCACAAGCTCAATCAAGCTCCCAGACACAACAGTACCCTCCACACTTCTCTAATTTGGATCTTGAGGCAATGAATCAATCAGTATTTTCAGATCAACAACTCCTTACTATTCATAGAGACGGGCCTGGTATGCTTGGCACAAACGAATTTCAAATTGGCCAGCGGTTCCAAAGCAAAGAGGAAGCTGGGTTGACAGTAAAGAGTTACAATATTTGTCGGGGTGTTGAGTATAAAGTGTTTGAATTCAATCAATTGAAGTATCATAAAAATTGTGTATAGTTTGGGAATGGATGTAATTGGCTGATACGTGTGACTATGCGGCAGAGGAAAGGCTACTGGGAAGTTAGAAAGTACAATGGGTTGCACACATGTCTTGCAACATAGATATCCACCGATCACAGGCAGCCTGATTATCATGTCATCTGTGCATCAATTCTATCATTGGTCATGGCAAATACATTAATCTCCGTGAATGTATTGCAGAATGTGGTCTCATCAAAATTTGCTTTCAAGCCCAATTATCAGAAGGTGTAGATGGCTAAGCAGTAGACAATTGCACAGATATATAGAGATTGGGAAGAATCTTACAACCTGATTCCGAGGTGGATAATCAAGGTTCAGATATATATGCCTGGCACTATAGTAGTGTTGCGTACTTCACTTGTTAGGGCTGGTAATATGGTTGATGGAATGATGGTATTTTTTCTTGATTGTTTTGGATGTTTCCTCTATATGTCACTACAAGAAAAATGTTAAATACCATCAAATTTAGCGTCGGAGATTAGCAGCGGATTTACCGACGAATTTATCGGTGAATCTGACAATAAATTTGTCGAATAAAAAGATTACCATCGGATTTGAATTTTTTATGGTAACTTTGCCGGTAATAATCACTACAAGAAAAATGTTGAATACCGTCGGATTTAACGTCGGACATTAGCGGTGGGTTTACCGATGGATTTACCAGCGGATTTGGTAATAAATTTGCCGAGTAAAAAATCAAATTTGGCTTTACGACGGTAAATTCGTCGGTAATAATTGGAGGAAGAAAAAAGAAAAATTGGCGCGATCATTATCGTCAGATTTACCAGCGGATAAATCCGACAGTAATCCAAATTAGTGAAACGCTGCGTTTTGGTCATTCGCAAAGCATTACCGTCGAATTTATCTACCGGTAAATCCGACGACCAATGGTAATCTTGTCCTAAATTCGAATCGTGAACCCTCTCCCCTCATTTCTGAACTACTCACTCTCTCTATCCTTCTCCTTTCTCTCCCTCCCTCCCTCCCTCTCTTTCCCCCACAAACCACCTCCGGCAGCTCCTCCACCACCATCGGCCACCACCAACAGCGTTTAAAGACTGTGGACTCCTTTTGTTGCGTTGGTCGTTCTATCGCCGCCATTTTTGTCGCTCCGCCACTGCTGCTGCCACCACTGCTTCTATCGTTGTCACCGTTGCTCCTTGTGTCGCCAGAGCTGGCTCCTTCCTCTCCCTCTAGGTATGTTGTCCTTTTTCTTGTTCCTACTATTTTTTTAAATTTATTTAAAAATATTCTAAACCCTAATTTATCTAATTTTAATTTGTTATGTATTAGAAAATTTGTAATTAGGATATTTGTATTAGAGATTTAACTATTTTTCAGATTTAATTCATGTATTAATTTAGATTTAGGATTTTTTTTAAATTCTGTTTTGATTATTCTATGTTTGAACTTTTGTTTATGATTTTGATTTTGAATTTTGTTTTGATAATTCTGTATTTATTATTCTAATTTTTGTTTATTGTTTTATTTCTGTTTATTATTTTGCAAATGTAAGGTCCCCAACTGTATTGTTCTAATTTCTGTTCTTAATTAGTTGATTGTTGTTAATTATCTGAGTTAATATTAATTTATTTATTTTTTAAGTTAATTATTGACTTATTATTTATTATTATTAATTTTTTAAGTTTATTATTATTTGAGTTAATTATTTTCTGAACTAATTAGTTAATTATTGTTAATTGTCAGAGTTAATCTTAACTTATTTATTTTTTGAGTTAATTATTGATTTAAGTTATGTTTCTGGATTAATGATGGCTGAATGTCAATTAGTATGTGATGTGGCTAGTTGATTGATTTTGTATATGGTTGTATTTGACTGATGTTATAGATTTTAGATTTGGTGAATAGATCTGCAAAGTTTTTATGGTTTGGATGCTTTTGATGTTTGCTTGGTTTTAGTTCGTGTATGGTTTGTGCACTTATGATTGAACGTTAATAGTGATGGTGTAGATTTTTTGTTTTAAGTTCTTTATTGGACTCTCTTTGGTTGTTGTAGATTTCTACAAAATAACAACTTGACAAGTCAAGTTTCATCAAACTTATTAATTGAAGAACCAGGATTGAACCTTGGGTAACTAATAAATTTATTTATTTTGCAATGTTTAGAATTGTCTCAGATGATTAATATTAATAATAGTTGACAATGAAATATTTATTGGTTATGATGAATTGGTGTTTGATTTGGATATTGTATTGGCTTAATTTACGATAATGTATGGTTGATGTTGTGAACGATAAATTAGTTAATTATTAATATCATAAATAGTTTGCTATGGTTGATTTTTTATGTAATGTAATAGTATTTGTATAGCCTAATCTCTAATGCTCATCAATATTGCTCTTGCGATTTCTAATTTAATATTGTTCAATTTTTTTAATTGAGGGTTTTATGCATTTTAAATATGACTTTTCTGTTTAATTGAATTCTTTTTTTTAATAATAAAGTTTGATATTTAAACTTTTTTGTGAATTTTCAACTAAAAATTATTAAATTGTTAGTTTAGAAATTATTAGAATTAAATATTTAAAATTATATATTAAATTTTTAAATAAATTTAAAAAAAATTAAAATTTAAGTTTACTACCATCGGATTTACGACGGTTAAATCCGACGGTAACTATTAATTTAGTTATTAGTAATAAATAGTATATTACCGTCGGATTTATCGGGGGATAAATCCGATAGTAACAAGCTCTAGAATTTTGCAATTAAAAGTTATATCCGCTGGTAATTAGCGACGGACGAAAAATCCGACGATAAACAATTATCAGCAAGGTTTATACCATCTGATATATTTCGCTGCTAAATCTGACGGTAAATCCAACAATACTCAGCATTTTTCTTGTAGTAAATTGGAGGAAAAAAATTGGTGCGATCATTACCGTCGGATTTAGGGTAAAAAAAATCCAACGGTAAGGTAATTAAATGAAACGCGCCGTTTTGGTCACAGGCTGTACGTTACCGGTGAATTTTTCGACGGTAAATCTACCAGTAAAATTGACCCTTCGTATATATACATGTGATTCACCTAACTCTAGCCGTCACTCCCTCTCTTCTTCAGTTCTTCCTAGTTTCATCTAATGAAACTCTAAGGTAGTAATTCTCTCCAGCCCACCTCTCCTCTCACCGCCGTCGTCCACTATCCCCATCCGCTACCCTTCTATCCCCTCTCTGTCCTGCTCCCCTCGCCATCTTCGTCGCATCAGCGTCACCGTCTTCATCACCGTCTTCTTTGTCTCTCTTCATCGCTGTCTAGAAGGAGAGCCGTCTTCGCCGTTGCAAATTTTAGGTGTGTATATGGATTACTTTATTCTAACTTTCAAGTTCGGGATATTAAGAATGTCTTGAAATCATTTGTCAGTTGTAAATTATTCCTTCTTCTATTTAGTATTAAAAATGTGTAGTATTGCTTGCTGTTCCTAATTGTTCAAATAGAAGATAGTTAATTCAATAAGTTTATTTTTTTTATTAGAGATGTTATGATGGTTATTTTTTGTTGGAAATCAATTATCTTTTTTCTTATTGTAGTCTGAAACTAATATGATTAGAGTGGTATCATGGTAGTATTAGTTCAAAAGAATGCAACCATATTCAAGAATTGTTTACTTTCAACAAGATGAGAGTGGTAAGATAAAAATTTTTGTTCTGATTTCCAGTTTTGTTCTAATTTTTGTTCTAATTTTCAGTTTGTTCCAATTTTTAACTACTGTATTTATTGCAGAAAATTGTGCTCCTTATCATCACTCTATTAGAAACTAGTTGATTTTTTTTCTTCTTTGATTATGTATTATAATGGAAGATGTATAGAAAAAAATCATGAGATTATGATTTTAGATTATCATTAATATGTTTAGTATTTGGATATGTTTTGTTGTTTTAAGAATGTTTGATATTTGGATATGTGTAGAATATGATGAACATGTGATGTGTGAATTTGAATTAAAATTTTTAACCGATGAAAACTCAAAATATTTTTCCAGTGGCATTCGGGTTAGTCGAGGGCGAGAACACAGATTCATGAAAGTTTTTCCTAAGTCGCCTTCGTTAGCACATGACTCCGCAACTTGGCATTCTAGTTATCTCTTAGTGCCACACAATCAAGGCTGCCTTGGTTGCCAAAGATAGTGGGTGGCTCTCATCGATCGCACATCGTGAATTATGTGCAAGACACATAACTGCTAATTTTGCGTTAAACTTCAAATCTAAAGATGCACGAAAGATTCTTGTGAATACAGCATATACAAAGACTGAAGTACAGGAGCATCAATATTATATAGATATCTTGAAGTAAGAAGACCCGACAATAGTTGATTGGTGCAACAGGATCGAATTAGAGTTGTGGACACAACATCGCGATAGCAGCCGTTGATAGGGTCATATGACAACCAACACTTTTGAGTGAATTAATGTCATCCTAAAGGGTATACGTAACCTACCCATAGGTTCACTTGTTAAGTCAATATATAGAAAATTCATAATGATAAGCATTAAATTTAGGAAAAAAAGGTATATGAACTAGTGCAGTATAAACCTCATTCATGAAACAAACTGACCTGGATGCAAGCGGCTAGAAAATGGTGTCAAACCTTCTGGGTCTGAATATGGGAAACCTCCAAAATATTCAAGATTACAGTAATGCTAGTGGCCACTAGGTTCTTAATATTTTGGTTAGCAATTCTGCAAAGACACTTATACTACCAGGACAAAGTGGCCGAATTCCAGGTATACTTGCCCCTAGCTTGTGTTTTAGGTAGAAAACATGTAACTCTTCTTATCTTGGAACGAGTTACGTTTAACTTGGAAAGTTCAGGATTCTGGAATAATTTATGTGTATTTTTTTTAAAGACTTTTATGCATAAATCATTCTAGGATATAGCATTTAATATATTATCTAATCACACAACCCTAGAACGATTTATATATTAATAAGAATAGGAAATTCACATTTTAAAAATTTGTTTAGAAAATTCTGGTAATAATCATTCTTTATTTTATTTATAAAAAGTCTTCTAATATTTTTTATTATAAAATATTTTTTCAATCATTTTAGATATATACTAGAATTAGCTACTATAAAATATAAAATAAATATTATATATATATATATATATATATATATATATATATATATATATATATATATATATAACGACTTATTTTTGTAGTTGATTTTAATATATAAATAGTATTTTTATTTTTTATTATATATAATTTTTGTCTTATTTAAAGAGACAAAATAAAAATGCGAAAAAATCTTATATAATATAAATCACATTTTATAAAATCAATTAACAAAAAAAGTAAAAAATATATTTTCTCCTATTGTGAGAGACTGAGAGATACATTTCACAATACTATTTTTAATTCTAATCTGCCATTTTATCAAAATTATGTATTTAAATCTTTTTAAATAATAAATTTTAAAATGAATTATATTTAATAAATGTAAAAATATACAATTAAAATTTGTGTAAAAATATTTTATATCGTAGAATTAAATTCTTTTAATAATACAATCAATTACATGTATTAGAGTAAAATGTTTTATATAATCCACCCTTTAGTACAGTAGTAACAGTTTTCTTGTGAGCTTGTAAATAACTAATGATAAAGCTCTAATAAAATTTTCTAGCTATATCCAAAATGGTACCATTCTCACGAAAATGTTCTAGAAAAAAAAAATCAGCTAAAAAAATTTGAAGTTTTGTTATTTTATATTTTTTAATTAAATTTTATCTTATTTTATATTATTTAATTAACATTGAAATAATTCGTTAGTATTATATTTAATTATAAATATTATATATATAAAATAATTTTACATATGTAATCACATGAATGATCATTAAAAAAATTATAATTAAATAATTATATAAAATATTTTAAAAATTAAAATTAAATTAGAGAGTGTTACCAGAAATCTAGAATTATTAAGACATGCATATAATTAAACTAATTATGTATAAAGACAAAGGAAGTTGTATGCAGGAGGTATGTACAGTACAGCAGCACCGTGATTGTATATAAAAGCAAGTGAAGGCATTAAAATGTAACATGTAAATGGGAGGGAGGTTCATGAAACAACTACACCAGGTCCAGGTTTGTTATCCATAACCAAGATACTCCTATTTATATAATATGATCCAATTCTCTCATCACACTATAACGGCTATCATCAATTAGGGTATATAGGCCAATTAAGGAGGAGCAAGTAAAACTTGCAGGCATAACCGCTGTAAGATCTCAATGAATATATAATATAATATTATTAGTTTCCCCATATATACTACTTATTAAGCTACTATGCATGGTATCTATACTATTATGTATGTATGTATGTATGTATGTATGTATAATAAGAGGTGCCATGACATTATCTAATTCAGCCATGAGGATAGTTTAATAGGTGGTGTGGTGTCCCAGAAGAAATATGAAGGTAGGTAGAGAGAGTAATATATAGTATGCGAATAATAAAGGGCATGGTACAGTTAGAGGGTAGATTGAAAGTGGGGATCACAATAATAATAGTAATAATAAGGCAATGATGAAAGACCCAAGACTTGCATTGAGACTTGCTTCTATGTCTCTGTACTATGTCACTATGCTGTGTGCTTTTGAATACTCATTTTGTCTTGTTCCTTCTCATCTCCATGCAACGCCTCCTCCTACACAGTAACGCCTCGGTTGCTCCACCGTACCACCACCACAACCACCACCACATAATAAATTTCCAATGTGTTTCTGACTTTATTACCTGGAAACAAACAAATCATGCTTGGACAGTACTAGTATAGTGGACTTTATTTTATCCTTTAATTTATTTTGTTTTTTATAATTCAAGTCACACATGCAAAAAACTAAAAACAGGTTAATGTAGTGTTAAATTTATTTCTCTTCCGTTAATAAGATGATATGGATAGATTTAATTAAGGTCGGTGTAGATGAACGAATATGGTAAATAATATTTCAACGCAATAAGGAACGCTTTGCTTTGGTTATGTTTGTGGTATGTTTGTTTATTTTATTTTATAATAATATACATGTCGTGATGATGTAAGTTATTAGTGTAAAGTAAACACCGTTTTGCATAACCTAATTTTGGAACATGAGTGGTAACTAAAAAGCACCATTATTAGTGTGAGTCAGTGCTTTTTTCTCTCTCTTTCATTCATTGACTCACACATGTGTGTATATATAAAGAAGCAAAGAGTGGGTTAGGGTTTAGAGAGGATGAGTTGGTGGTTGAGGGGAATGTTGGCTGGCTCGAGGCTTCAATTTGGTTTGGGCTTCGGACCAGGCTTCATTCCTCTCAAACTAACTAAACTCCATCATTATATTCTTCTTCTTCTTCTTCTTCATGAGGGAGGTGGTGGCTGCTTCTGCTGCAAAGGTTAAGGTTGAGAGGAATGTTGTCTGGCTCGAGAGGTCTTATTAGCTTCATGAATTGTTTGATTTGATGATGATTAGTCAAAGTGTCTAATAATCTCGGACCAGGCTTCATTCCCCCCATCCAACCTTTGCTATATGCTTCTGCTTGCTTTCACTTTCTTTTTAATGTTAAGTTCCTCTTTTGCAACCTCCAAGTTTTCCAAATTAATTATAATATCTTTCACTCCAACGGAAAATAAAATGAACTGGCAAGTGAGCCAAAACAATGCACATCAAGGCAGAACAAGTTGAAAGGTAGCTCAGACTTTATTTTCCATTATTGTTCTAATAATGATGATAGATATCTATCACTACTGCTTCTGTAAGTTATGCTTCAAGATTGCAGCAGTGAATTATTATTGTAAGGTTCTTGGAGCATGCTTTTCTTTTCTTCATTAGCTTTTGCCCTCAATTTTCAAGCAATTGAGAAAGTACAGCTTAACATACATGATGGTTTTATTAGTAACCTATTTTAGAAAAACAAAGGGATCGAGTTTATTAGATTTAGATATAACTAAGCTGAAATCACCCAAACTGAAAGAGAGACAAGTAATCAAGTATATGCTTAAAATGTGTCTTGTTTTCTGCTATATATCTATGTATGTTAATTCATGATTAAGATAGATATATAAAAATGTGAAATAGTAGTAGTAGCTTTGTCTCCGGGCCCCGAGGAATGTTTAGCTTATTTCACGTGGACAAGAAAGCCACTGAAGCCATCAACAGTATCCTAACATATATACATACATCAGATGTGAAATTCTTTCTTTTTCTAATCTATCTTCCTTTTCTACCACTAGCTATATAGCTAATAGCTTCTATATACTTACTGACTCTCTCTCTCTCTCTCTTCTTCCAAGTCCTTTCACCTTTATTTGCTTGTTTAGCTTTTTAACCCGTTTTTCAGGCTCTTCTGCATCGTGAAAAGTATAGTGATTTGAAGGGAACCTGCTTACATACATTCAACTGCGAAAGAAAAAAGGCATCATTTTCATCAATCTGAATGCAATGTACTTCAGGTAAATTAAACAGATACCCACCCCGTAAAGCACCAACTAGCCAGCTAGCTAGTAATACTAATACTAATACGGTTCTTCATTCATATATCCTTTATTATTTTTTAAATAACTACATTATTATTATTGTTATTGTTATGATATCCAATATCGATAGATATAATTAAATAAATATGATGTGAGGTCACTTGTTTAGTTTAAGTTAATGTAGTACTGGATTTATTATTATATCTTGTTGTGCAGCGAAAATGGCAGTGAGGAGTATTAATTTAATTGATGATGCCCTAGTTGCTGCAGAGGCATATCTATTAAGGAAATTGATGAGTTATGAATGAAAGAAATTAAAGAAAGAGATGAGAGATAGATCAGATGTGCTGGAACGGTTAACGAGAAGAAGAAGAAGAAGAAGCAATGGATTCTATCAATGACATAGATGTAGCAGAAGATGCATCTAAGATCACTGACTCAAGAGGTCGATGCATGATGATGCAAAACTAAACATGGAAAGAAGAGAAAGAGACGAGACATCATGGTTTTCTTTCTCTTCTCTTCTCTTCTTTTCTAAGTATATATGTAAGAAGGTGTATTTTAGTGTAATGTAATAATGGAGCTTTTAAAGTTGTTGAAAATTCAGGAACCATCTTCGGAAACAGCTTCGATCAGCAATATCAACTTCTTCCTCCACCTTTTCATCTTTTGGCATTTCGATTTTCGAAAGAGAGAGAGAGAGAGAGAGAGAGAGTAAATTAATGCAGAGACTATCTGACGTTTTCTTCTTCTTGGGAAACGAAACTCATGAGCTCAGAGGAAGAAGACGCAGTAGCTCTTAGCTAATGTCGCAAGTGATGATGCTCATCTCACAAATAATCAAACTACATTAGTTAACAAATTCGGTATAATAAGCTTGGAATAGTAATACTATTTTTTTTTTTTAGAAAAAATTGTTTAGATTATCACGCCTTAATTTATATTTTGATTATTTTCCATGCTACCTTCGGTCTTCATATTTTGGAAATCGTGACTTGTATCTTTATGCCTTTTCTGTTTGTACTTTTTATTATTAGATATTTCAGTAATAATATATATATTTTTGTAGTAGGCCATACTCAAATGCATTACGAGTCCCTGCAATTATTTTACACCTTATTTTCTTCTGTTGTGTTTGACGTTATATTTTTGCTTCTAAACAAAGCTGCTGCTTCTTTCAATGTAATTGGATTCTTGACTTCCAAGCAAAATTAGTTATATTGCTATTACATTTTTTTTGAAAGAAATTTGATGCTATCATGTTATCCTTTCCGACTATGTAAGATATAATGTATGGTAAAGAAAACAAAACGTGTTCTAGAAATAACTTTATGTATCACACACAAGAGACAAAGGTAGAGACCAGAGACCAGTGAATAAGCAAACCAGTTTGTTATGTTGTTTCATGCAATGTTTTTGATTTTGATGGAACATAGAAACTAAAGGAAGGACCAATAACGATCGACCAATTCAAGATTAATAAACGCGTTAGGTCGACGTTTGCATGGCACATGATGACATGACACAGATGCCGTAGTTATTTGTTTGGCTTAAACTTTGAGGATGAAGATTTATATGCATTTGTGGATGAAAAAAAGGACCTAATATTTATAATATCTAAAATTACATACTTATTATATTTAATATTGCCTCCAATCTTAGGCATTACATCCATGCATCACACACTCACCACAACACACTCAACACACACTACATGGATACATAAGCATTTGAACTCGAGTGCAGCTTGCAAGAGGCACATAAGCATGCTATCTGTGCTAGGCCCCCACTGCATCTATTTATTTTAGATATAATTAATAAATATAAAATAAAATAATTTTGGATTGATTTTTTTTTGGTCACTCAAACATTTTTGAAAAAAAAGGACATTGAGATCACTGTGGCCCACAGAACATGCCTCCAATAAATATTAATAAAAGATCACACGATTCCTGAGCCGTGACTAATTAATTACTTGAGCTTCTGCAACTTAGAAACGAAGAACTTCGTTCCAATTCGAACATGTGTTTGCCCCCTTAACAAATTGACAGAATGACAGCTACGCCGAGTTAACGCCACTTGATGAATGTGAACCGCAAGAAGGATTTAAGGGCATCATTATGAACCATACGTGTAATAATAACTTCCGTCGTAAGAGCAATTTATTGTTTTAACAAGAATTGCACTCATTCCATTTTAAAATGCTAGTAGACTAGTAATACTTAATTATCATATCATAATTTTAATCAACGGTAATGTTACGTTCATCAAAGAAAAACTATTGTCAACAAATGCACGATTCTTGTTTAGAAGTTAATGAGAGGACCTAGCAAATCAACGTTAAAGGCCGAAAAAATTAGAGGAGGGCCTTTCTGGCTTGAAGATATGTTACACTGGGTTAGAAATATACACAGCTTGACAAAAATAAGAAATAACCAAGCCGCCGTACAATTTTCACTCTCGTCTATTAGCTGCTGCTTTGTGGAACTATATCATTTCTCTGTATCTCTGATAGTTACCAAAAATTGCTCCCATAATAAAGGGATTAAAGGGTGGGAAAATACCCATTTTATGGGTAACCACATCAACATGGTGAATTAAGAAAGACTGATGGCCATGTCCTGGAGAATAACTTTCTTTTGAGATGCATTGATAATGCCCTTGCACTCGGCATCTAGTAACACCTCCGTCATAATTGCAGCTGCATGCCCTTTCGGGTCATCTTCTGATGTCCTCCTCACCATGAATACCTGAATATAGCAAAATGAAATCCCATGATTTCCACCGTCATACAAAAGTTAATAATTCGATCAGTTTAACTAATCAATCTTCTGGGGAAGTCTTCATCAATACCAATTCTTTCAAATGGGGTGGAATTGGGAGTAGGGAAAGATCAGTTGGAGAGCAAGGGTATTGGAGAATGCATGATGCTCATAATTACATCTACTCTTTTAACACTTACAGTGCTTAACTTGTGCATAATCACAATCTTGTTTTAATCTGCATGTGTTACACTTGCTAGTATTCTTAACTATTGCAGTAGGTATTACAATTTACAAATAGCAGAATGTTAATATAGCCTCTATCAGGCCTAATAATCTTTCTAATTCAAAATCTCGCTTATTAGGGAATGTGACATGTTATGTAATTTACTAGTGAGTGAAATTTTAGATTACAAGGATCTTTCGGCAATTGGCATACCAATTAGGTGGATTTATAATTTCTCGTAAGTAGTAAGCCCCTCTCTCCTTTCTTTATTTCCCATGTGAATATAATACAAACGATTATCTAAATTTTGATTTCTTTCATGAATGACTGGATGAGTTATCACTGGTTTAAACCTAGAAGACTGCGCAGGGTTTATGAGAAAAATGGAGCAACTCAATGTTAACCAGCGGAAGTACTTTCCAAACCCACATATAGGAGGTGTAACATTTAGTAGAAGGATGTGAGAGTCAATTTACTACAAAAATCCTAAAGCGTGCAATTACCTGATCATGATGCGTTATATCTAACGAGCCAGGTTGTAGGATAAATGGTTCCCCGTCAATTTGAACTGGGAAAGGACTTGAAGAGTGTATCTTAATGACTTTACCTTGAGCTAGCCTTCTTGCTTGTGAAAGTCCGACCTATACAACAAATCAATCATTACTATTTAGTAGTTTAACATACATTTGAAAATTTATCTTCCATACATTGCAGAAAATATAAGCATGAAATAATTGTAAAAAGACATGAACCAGTTAATTACAATTGTTTTCTTATATCTAGATGTCATTTTTAAGACAAGGATTCATAAAATAGAAGTTAATATATAAAAAGAAAGAAAGGTTTGTACAATAATGAAGCAATTCATAATTTAAGGATAGTAATAAACTAATAATGGCAAAAACAATTATATAGTGACAATAAACATTTATTTAAGAACAAATTAGATTATCAAATGGAGAAAGATGATAGACTATAATCAACATGAATAAAAACTTCAATTCATTGGATTGAAGTTTTGACTAAAGAAGAATGAGCACGATAACTAGCTTTTTAATGAGTAAAATCTGTGTACATAACTATATTATTAATGATACCTAAATGCATTCACGACATTATTTTATACGTATATGAAAATATGTTCATATAAATTTTTTTTTAAACAGACAAGAGTAAAATAGCTTTATTTATAAGTATGCTTATGTAAATGTATCATCATAAAGACTTGATTTATATTTAAGCGGGGAAAATAAAGGTCGTTAGATTATACCAGACCTGAAGTTTCCCTAGGTGCCATGCCCCACAAACAGATACCACCTCAAGCATTTTGTCATGCATGGATTGAAGACTAAAATCATCATCATGCTCAGTATCATTTTGCCAAAGATCTACTCCACCCATGTAGCTCCCAATATTGAGCACGATTAAGCCCTCTGCATCCTGCATGAAGAAGAATTAATAAATGATGATTTACATATAAATTTGGACAATATTCTTAACGTTAATTAATGACTTAAATGTGAAAATAAGTCTTAGTATCAGTAATTCACCTTAGGAATCTCAATGTCTATACCATCAACTTCAAGCCATACTTGCCATGGCAAGTCAGCACATGTTCGGTCCATAATATCTCTTGCTCCTTCTTTGGCATATCTCAATTTATTAACAAACTGAAAATATATACATTATGAAGGTTTTTAACCTGGAAAAATTAACAAAAATATAGCCAAGATTTTTAATGAAGAAGAGCTAGCATGAAACATATAATTTTGAAATTCTTGAGCTAAAGCTTATCGATGTAGTGGTATGCACCAGCACTATAATTTTATTGTTGAATCTCTAAAATGGTAGGTTAAAGAAGGTGCGCTTAAACCAAACTAGACATTGTCATGCATGGTCTAACATGAATAAATATTTCAATTTGATAAATTACTATCAAGGATGGAAGAATATGTTCCGGTAAAAATAAAAGGGGAAGGGGAAATATCTACCAGACTGGAAAACTTTTCTGGATTTATCTGTCTTGTAACATGAAATTCATATGCAACCTTTGCATCACATCCAATCCCTATAAAAATCAGTTCACAGATGTCAGTTACTTACAGAATCGCCCTAGACAGTATTTGTTGCAGAGATATACCTAGATAGTTCATCATAGATTTAGTTTTCACTTTGTTTGGGTTTCCCTCAGAGTTCTCTTCTGTAATTTTAACTTCCCAGCGATCCAGCATGGTTACTGCTGCAATGTTAATGTCATTCAGAAGAGTGGTCAACCCACCCTGTCCATCAAGTGCAGAGAAGCCTCTTCCCCAATTCAGTACCCTGGACAAATCATTTCCAGTTCCAAGTGGAAGTATTGCAACAGGAGGAGGTGACTCAAAATTCAGTCTTGCTATAGACTCAAGGACCCATGCAACAGTGCCATCCCCACCGCATACTAACACTCTAAAATATCGCACACTTTTAAACATTTCCAGTCCCACCTCAGGACCTTGAGAAGCACTCAATTCAAATATCTACAGGAGAAAAATAGCCAAACCAGAAACATCCAACGGGACAAAGATATGAAATGAGAAACATGAAATCTATATCCAGACAAGCATTGTTCGTTTACTAGTTTACAGAAGATTGGAAAAAAGAAGACATCAATAATTAGCATGATTGGAGTTTTTAAGTAGGATTTAGTGAGATGTTAATCTTTATAATACAGATATCATATATTTTTACACAGTGCATAAAAAAAAGAACAAGGGATTGATAGGAACCCATATTTGATCAAGCAAACTGGAAGATAGCAATAATAGAAAACATAAAATCTTTTTCCAGGTTCATTTGTATTGAGTTATTCTGCTTAATGCTATTAAGCTAAAAAGCTTAAAAACCTTGTATCTATTCTTTTTATTAGCTTGTCAACAATTTTAAAGAGCAAGAAATACTTAAAACAGCAGCAAAGTATATGCTCTGCTTTAAACCTTTATGAACAGATACATTAAGAAGTATGCTCTAAAGTCTACCTATGAAATCAGGAATTTTATGAATTCAACAGACAGCCACAATGTAATTAATTGGGGAAAAAGAAATTTTAGTGTCTATAATTTATTCATGGCAATATGAAGGGCAACAACCAACAAGGGTTGAATAAAGAAATTTCAACCAATGATCAAACAAACTCCCAAAGCATAACCATATAATCCATGACGACACTGGAGAAGACCTAACAATATATCTCTAACAGGCTTTATGACAGAAGTCAGAGCTTTGACAAAAGGCAATAGCATATTTGTTTATCAAAGAATAATGTAATCACCTGAATAGGATTTAGTAGCATGTTCAATCTCCTTTGAAGAGAAGGCCCAAGCTGCCCACCACTCCTGGCATTAATGAAGACCAAAAGTGGCCTTGCATCGCATGGCAAATCAACCAATGTGTATTTCTTTATTGGATTAGGATTTACTAGAACTCTACCATTGTTCATGCGACGGAAGTCAAAGAGCATCTCATCACCAGACAGGTCCCAATCCTCTATACCATTCAATACATAGTCAAACAATATTGCATCAGTGACCGAGGGGTCACGTGGCTTGCTATTATTACGCGAACTACCTCCATGCTTATTATTGCGATTACGCCGTTTTCTCATCTGACCACGAACGGAAGAGGTTATAATAGAACTCAGTTTTTCTCCTTTTGGATCTTCATCAACTTCTTTGACATAGAGAGGAGAGAGGATAAGTCGCCTCAAAGGACCCAAATCACAAATATCACCAGAATCTTTGACCAATTTATTATGACATTTGACATGAATGAGGCGCTGACACCAGCGACAATGCCACGTAGGGGAAGATTTGACAAATGGAACACCACATGGTTCATCACAGTAAAAACAAAAGGCAGACATCTCATGATATTCATCTGCATTAACCCATCTTTCAGACCAGTGGTGTCGAATGTGGCTAAAACCAGATTGAGCCACACATTTACAATCCTTTGCTGCAAACTGAGAACAGATGAAATGGGCTGCAACACCACAAACAGAGCAACGATGGATAGGAGAACGTTGTGTCATTGTTGAGGTACCTAAGCTATGAGAAGGCCACAGGGAAGTCAAGCAGAAGCAGCAAGTGGATGGCTGCTCCCTGAGAGTAAAATCTTCAACCCACAAGTGCTCTGACAAAGGTACTTTAAACTTCTTCCAAACTTTCTTCTTTGCTCTGGCTGCAGCTTTAATCCATTTCAGGGATGATCTTCTCTGCCACTTGAGAATGCCATATATGACAGCCAAAATTCCAAATGATCCAGTAATCAGCCATCCAAGAATAGATGCCCCAGAAGCATCCAGGCTAGTGAAAAGCCTCAAAAATGAAATCCCCAAATCTATCATGGTGGAACTTATGAACTATTGTCTGATGTCTCTGACTATCCAATTCAAATCAGAAAACACAGGATTTATGTGCACAGAGCCTGGGCAGTTTTTCATACAAATGCCAACCATTACTACAGAATCATACACAAATGAAGCTTATCTCACTGACAACAACAACTAGTCAGAAAATCTAGAATAATTGAGTATGGGCAGCAAAAGTTGATCGGCAGGTCGTAGGGCAGATAAATATAAATCAGAACATGATAGTCGCTTCTTCCGGAAAATCATTGGTCCGAGAGACCCACAGGTAGTTCAAAAGCTTAGTTCAGTGTGAAAACAAAGTAATAAACAACAAAAACAAAAGAAATAAAGTATTCAAGAATAATACAAAAGGAAAAAAATTGAATAGTCAGGGAGGACACATGAACAAACCAAATAAAATCATACCAAGTAAGCTAAGTCTAATTGGAAATCATAATGCTTTCGCTTTCACTTACACCACTTCCCTGCTCCTTAACCATATGCAAAACCAAAAGGCAGAAGCCATTAATTCCAAAGAAAAACTAGCTTCACAATTAAGAAAGTAAAATAATAATAATAATAATAATAATAATAATAATAATAATAATAATAATAATAATAATATAATAGAAAAAGAAAGCATAGGGCAATAAATTGTCGAATGTGTGACGTTAAAGTGGTAAAGTGAATTTAGAAAACAAAGAAGAAAGTAACATAAAAAATGGAGATGAAGAAAAATTACGGTATAATTAGCGAGAATGGAAATGCAGCAGCAAAGGATCGAATCTAGAGATTGAGAAATCGAAGGAACTGAGAAAGACATTCGATCTACGTAACAGAATGAATAAATCAGAGAAGATATATATATAACGTTGATATCAAAATTCACAAACCTGAGAAGGTGTGAAAGAGACGACAGAATATTAATATATACGATTCGGTCACGTGAATCTACGAACGAAGAAGAGGGAGAGAGGAAAGGACAATGGGGAATGAACTCTCCTTTTCCCCCTTCTCTTCTTCTTCTCCTTTCTGTTGCTCCGAATTCAGACGTCTGCATCGATTAAATCGAACTTCCTCAACATGCATTCCAATTCCTCACACCTCATTCATTTATTCTTTATGTTTGTTTGTTTATTTATTTGCGTTATTTTTCATTTCAAAAATTTAAATAATGTTTATTTTTTATTTTTATTTATATTTAATTTGAAGTCCCTTTACTTATATGGGAAGTAAGATTTTATATACATATACCAACCTGTGCTAATATCTTTTTTTTTTTTACCACACGAACTCGCAACCTCTTAATTGAGTATATAATTCTATTAGATACAAATTAAACAAGAGTAATATCAATAACAAAATAATATCTAGTAAATTAATAATAAATATTAATACTCACAATATAATCGAATAATATGAGCTTGTATTATAATTCAAAGCTTGAATATAATACAAAGAAGCTTATTCAATATACAAAAATTGCAACAAAAGCTTTAAATGTATTTTAGGTTATGAAAGATTGTGTGTAAATACAACTTTTTCAGTTTTTCTCCTCTTTTCCTTCCTTTTATAGTGGGTTATTCCCTTTATTCTTTTACAATTTTATTCCTAATTTTACAAATCTGTTTGTTCTTTCTGTGGGTGATTCAAGGATTCTGTCTAGAATTTGATGTGTTCTGTCATAGTTTTTTACAAATCCAATAGCTGTTTTTTATAACTCTGTTGGTATTTTATTGTTATTCTGTTGAAAATTTTTGTTGTTTTCTATATATAATGTCTTTATTGATTTTTGGGCTGTTTTGACACATTTTTCTCTGTTGTTGGATAGGTGTCTATTTTTCTGATTCTGAGAATCTTTTTTTTTAATCTCCAAATAGATCTTGGGTGTCTGGTATGTACAGTCTTGGGTTGGACTGAACTTCTTCGTCTTCATCTGCTGGAATTGCTTTTATTGTTTTTAGAGAATTATGAATTCCTTCTTCTGAGGTGGCTGCTCCAAGGGCTGCCATCATCTGTTTTTATGGGCTAAGAAACGAGTCTCTTTTTCGTATGATATTTTCTCAAATCCCAAACTGTGGTTTGGCGGTTCTGATCTTTTTTGAGATATAATCATCCAGTTATCAATGATCCTTTTACTAATTAAGTTAAGGTCGGATTTGTTCAATCATTTTACTTTTATGTTTTTGATTAAACATTGTACGCTTGGAGTATTTTCATATCCTGTGGAGTCATATTCTAAGGTCATAATCCAACATATTCCCATAGTGGGAATGAAGGAAATCAGCTTATATCCATTTAAAAATAAGATTTTGTTTTTAAAATATTCATAAGCTATGCTAGCCTTTTTTGGAAAAATAGCTTCTATTGGTCCGAACTCTTAGAACCATACCTGAAGCTACTTAGGAAATTGTAGAAAAATTCCTTTGCCAAACCATATGAACTAGGAGTGTGAATTTGGAGAAAGATACAAGGTATACCATCAGACATCTATGTAATCATAATAGGAGTAATTTTGATGTTCGAATTTCTTAGTAAAATTTTTACATTTAAAAAAATGTCTTTTCCATTCTAGCAGAGTTATTACTTTGAGGATCTTAATTTTAGAGTATATTGTGTCTTTTGTGGTTGGGTCTTTATTATGCGTTAATTCAATAGATCCTGTGTCAACTAAAATAAATTCATAGAAGGTTCGAGTTTTTTGAATACTTACTGATGGGTAATGAAAAGTATTTGAAAAAACTATTTTGTAAAGGGTTCTTCTGTCCATCTTAAACCATTCTTTCTCTAAGGCCATTATTTTCATAGGTATAGATTTTTCATGGTAAGGATGTTCCTCGGATAATGGTTTAATTTTAAATAGATCAGATAGTTGTAATAATGTATATCTGTTAACAGTAGGAACTTTAAATAAGCTTTTAGTTGATGTAGATAATTTTTCGCTTTTAACGGTCAAAGGTTTAATGGCTAATTGTTTAGCTTGTAATGAAGTCGCTGGTTGGTCAAGTGGTTGACCATAATTCACTGCTTACTTGCTTCTTGCTTATTTCTACCTTGCAAAAATTCTCTTGTTAAAAAATCAGGTAATGCATTTGATTCACCTTTAATGTGTTCAATAGTAAAATCAAAGCATGATAATATAGCCTACTGATAAACCACTATTTTATGATTTATCTTGTGCTAATTTGAGTGGTTTTTATCAATTCTTTCCTCACTTATTCATATAATTTTCACGGTTTTACAATTTCTTTCTGATTTTGTGATATAGTTGAAAACATATTTCCTAAGCCTTTAAACTGTCAATTTTAATTACCCTTTATTACCATTCGATGCCGTGATCTATGTGTTAAGTGTTTTCAGGCTTTATAGGGCAGGGATGGCTTAGAGGATGGAAAGGAACGCGAGAAAATGAAGTTTTGAGAAGCTGGCAGTGACGCGCATGCATGGGTGACGCGTACGCGTGCCTGGCGCAGAGGACAAGCGACGCGTACGCGTGACTTACGCGTACGCGTGACAAGGAATTTCGCCAAACGACGCGCACGCGTGACCTATACGTACGCGTGACATGCGCCACGTGTAGAAAGTTGCAGAAAGCGCTGGGCGCGATTTCTGGGCTCCTTTTGGCTAGTTCCAAGCCCGAAAAACACAGAATAAGAGCTGCAGAATGGGGGAAACACAAGACACAACTCAGACACTTCTCATTATTCATAATTTAGGTTTAGATGTAGTTTCTAGAGAGAGAGATGCTCTCTCCTCTCTCTAGGATTTATGATTTCTCTTAATTTTAGGTTTATTTCTTCCCAATTCCAGGTTCAATGTTCCTTTAATTCAGTTTCTCTTCTACTTTTAGTTATTCTAGCATTCTAGTTTATTTATTTCCCAATTTGGTTTATGAACTCCATGTTAGATTTGATTTCTTTATTTAATACAATTTGAGGTATTTCATATTTATGATTTTAATTTAGCTTTTTGCATTCTTAGCTTTGGTTGAGTAATTGGAGACGCTTGAGTTATCAAACTCCTTTGTTGACTGATAATTGGAATTTGCTGGTTGATTTGGATCCCTCTAAGCTAGTCTTTCCTTAGGAGTTGACTAGGACTTGAGGAATCAAATTGATTAGTCCATTTGACTTCCTTTATTTAGTATGGGTTAACTAAGTGGGAGCAACAAACAATTCTCATCACAATTGATAAGGATAACTAGGATAGGACGTCTAGTTTCATACCTTGCCAAGAGTTTTCTTAATTATTAATTTACTTTCTTGCAATTTATTTTTCTTGTTCTTTATTCAAAAACCCCAAAAAGATAATATTCCATAACCAATAATAAATACACCTCCCTGCAATTCCGTGAGAGATAACCCGAGGTTTAAATACTTCGGTTATTAATTTTATTGGGTTTGCTTTAGTGACAAACAAGTTTTTGTACGAAAGGATTATTGTTAGTTTAGAAACTATACTTACAACGTGATTACTTTTGTGAAATTCTTTACTAGCAAAAATCCGATCGTCAAAATGGCGCCATTGCCGGGGATTTGCAAATGTGTGCCTTATTATTGGTTATTGTAAATATTTGCTTTTTGCTTGTTTGCTAGTTTTTGTTAGTTTAGGACTTAGTTGCTTATTTTTACTAGTTTTTGTTTTTATTTTCTTTAGCTACTATGAATTCTCACCCCTTTCGCTATGAGCTTAGTTCAAATTATGTTGTAGGGAATGGACGCTATAATGAGAACATGCATCAAGGTCAGAATAATCAAAGATGGGAGGAGCCACGAGGATTTGATCAACCCTTTTGGCAACAACCTCCTCCAAGGTGCCATGGGCAACGACCCTTCTACGATGCATCCCAAGACAATAGTTATAGTGGACCTTTTCGTGACAACCAACCTCCATCAAATTACTATGGTCAAGAGCCATTCCAGGGTGCGTATCAAGATGATGGATATGGTAGACCCCTTGTAGTTACCAACAAGCCCCACCATATGCTTATGAACCCCCTCCCCAATATAACTTTGAGCCACCATACTCACAAGCCACTACAACCATTCACCTTCTTATGACCCTAATCCTTATCCACCCAACCAACCACCATATGAACCGTATGAACCATACATAGTCCCACCCTCATTCCAACAGAATTACCCCCAAGAACCACTACCTCAATATTCACCATCTCCATACCCTTACCAAGAAGAACCACCTTCCTATTATGAACCCTTTCTCCAAAATAATGAACCCTCTATCCACCCCAACCTCCACTGGATGACAACATCTTTAATGTTATTTGCCAAAGGGAAATAGAGCTTCAAACCACACTTACCTCTGCTCTCACCAGTCTCACCTCTGCTCTCCAAACTCTTGTATCCCATGTGGATACATCAATCCAAGAGCAACATAATCGCAATTATGCTATTGACACGGAACAAGAGCAGCACGAGGAAGCCCAAAAGGTGAAAGACATCAATGAGGAGTCTGATTTTGTGTTAGAGCAAGTGAAGAAAGCCGAAACTATTAAAGAATAAGAGGTGGTCGAAGACTTAGGAGATGCAGAACCTCCATGAGAAACTCAAGTCATAGTGCCTCCTTCCAAGACGTTTGAATTTGATGTTGAAGAGGGTGTACAACCTCCAAGGCATATCATGGTTGAAGACTTGGAAGTTGTTGATCATGAGATGAGTTCAATAGTAAATGAGTTTCTACCTACAATTGAACTCTCTCCCATTGAACTAGAGGAAGAGGTTACTGTTGCAGAAGCTTGTCAAGAGGTGGAAGTTGTCAAGGAAGAGCTCAAGGGAATGGAGCTGGAAATCACCTTGCCAAAGTTGTTGGAGACCTCTCCTCCAAAGCCATCACCATCCATTCCTTCATTCAAGTGGATAAATCTCTCATCTCTAAGCTTAATTAGCCTACTTGAATATGCTTTGCTTGAGACAGATGGGCAACTTAGAGCTCTTTGTGGCTATAAGAGTAAGAGGGAGATGGTTAGTGGTAAGAATTATCATGCAAGGTTCAATATGGTTGCATGCTCCAAATTGAAGTACATGGGTTGGTATAATTCTCAATTGAATGGGTCTAGGCGGTTGTTTGGATGTCTAAGTGAGAATTCCAATTGCTCACCACCCAAGTGGAAAAATGATGATCAACAAGAAGACGGGTGCAAAAGCAAGGTTTGGGACCCCGGAATCCATTCTAGCAATCAACACTCTTGGGGCCTTGTCACTTGCTTTAACTTGCTTGAAGGCTTTATGCAACTAGTGTGAGATCCCGAAGGCTATCGGAATTACAAACACTGGTGGGGATTCCAAGACGAGTTCAAGCACAAGCCTCCATGACAAGGAGCTCACCACATGTCCAACTTAAGGACTCTAACTAAAAGTGCTAGGTGGGAGACAACCCACCATGGTATGATCTTTCAATTTTATTCTTAGTTTTATTTTATTTTGATTTTTATCAATGTTCATCTATAATTTTTGAATAATCATCTGCATCTACATTCTGCATATTTAAAAAAAAAGGGGGATCGACGCGCAAGCGTCTACGACGCGCACGCGTCGTGTGTGACTACGCAACAAAAAAAACGACCAGAGAGTTGAGATGGAGACGCGCAGGAGGGGTGCATGGCACACAAGCCACCCCACGCGTACGCGTGCTTCACGCGTACGCATCCCCTGCAAAAAGTTCAACCCACACGTAAGCGTCAGCGACGCGTACGCGTGGGCACGAAAATTGGCGTAAAAGCGTGCTGAACAAAGAGTTGTGATGGTATAGGGCTGGCACTGTACTAGAGGCGAAAAATCACCCCACGCGTACGCATCCTTGACGCGGGCGCGTTATTTCACTTTCAGACCACCCACGCGTACACGTGGGCGACGCTTACGCGTCGAATGGCCAACTGAGTTTTCACGCGTACGCGTGATGCCTGCGCGCACGTCGCGTCCCATTTTTTCATTCCCTTCTCCTTTCTTCTCTCTTTTCTCTTTCTTTCTTCCTCCTTTCTTACTTTCTTTTTCTTCATTTATTTAACTTCTCATCCTTATTCTCTTTCATTCTATTTTTCCTATTGCATTTGCATACTTTCATTCATTGCATTTTAATTTTGTGCATATTTTTATTTTCTTCTCTACGTTATTATTTTACCATTGGTGTTAAACGGTTCTTATTCAAGTGATTGCATCTCTTTTACATCCTGATTGCTTCGTGACTTGTTTTACACTGTTGGGTGATATTATTTATCTGTCCATGCCAATCTTTTATGACACCTGTGTTCTTTTTTGTATTGACATGAATTTATATCATCTTTTATTATCTATTGTCTTTTCCCCTTCGTTGCAATTTTTGCACTATTGATATGCCATTTGCTTTTACTGTTTTCTCACTTGCATGTTGTAGCTACCATGTAATTGAGACCCTCATTATTTGGCATTAGCCCATCCATATTTTATTTATTCTCTTATATTTATTTCTGGGTTACTTTTCTTCTTTGTCCTCTTCTTTCAGGATGGCCACCGAGACGGAAAACGAGAAGCGTCTCAATGGGGCGACAGACAAGTCCATCTGCACTATCTTTGGAGAAAAGCATCAGTTGTAGCAATCCGTCCACTTGCACATCTCAGCATGCACCGAAGACGGTGCAATCTTTAAGTGTGGGGAAGTCGATACCGACTTTCGTGGGTTAGTTATTTGCTTCTTAACACAAATTTTTAATTTTCTATGTTAATTTAATTGTTGCATTTGCATATTTGATTGCATGTTTGTTTGATTTTGTGCATATGTTACCACTGCTTGGTCGAAGTAATAATTTCTTTTCAAGACCCTGTTTTATAGCATTTCACTAATTTTGAAAATTTGTGTTAAACTTGTCTGAAGACTATAATTTGGAACATAAATTATAGCTAAGAACACACAACCCGTGAGATTTGAGCTTAATTACATGGTTACATTATTTAACCATAATATTTTATTCTTGTGTATTTTCTTCTCTATGATTGTAATTTATATTTTGTTCTATTCTATATGTCCATTGTTTAGTATATTTACATGCTTACATATGATTGAGGTTATCGTTTGTTATTACCTCACTTATCCCAAATAGCCTACCCTTTCAATCACCTTTGTTAGCCACCTTGAGCCTTTTAATCCCCTTTTATTCTTTATGTTACCACATCACTAGCCTTAAGCAGAAAAATAATGAACTACCCCAATTGAATCTTTGGCTAGCTTAAGATAGGGATTTGTGTCAAATTAAGTGTGGGAAACTGTGAGAACTTGGGTTGATGAAAGTGTGTTGTGTTCTATTAACAAAATATTGGGAATTTGGGTACCTACTCATGTGAGACCAGAAAATTAAAAATCCATGTGCATTGATATGTTATGTTTACTTTTATATTTTTACTTAAAAAAAATCTAATAAATAAATAAATAAGTAATTAAATAAGGGGACAAAATTACCCCAATGCTAAGTTTAATAAAAGATCAATGCATGTGTGATAAAATTAAAGAAATATTTGGTACATGAGTATATGATACAAAGGTAGGAATTATGGGTAGCTAGGCATGATTTTAGAGTTACATAGTGTGTGTGTGTGTGTTAGGTAAGAGCTTAGGTTAGTCAAAGATTCATATTTCAGCTCACTTGGCCATACATATATCCTCACCCTTACCTTAGCCCCATTACAACTTGGAAAAGACCTCATGATGTTTGTATTAGTATACTAAATTTTTGTTGATTGGTTAGATGAAGAACAAAGTCTAGAGAGCATAACTAGAGAAGAGTAGAGTGATTAACCTTAGACACTTGAGAGATTAGAGTGATATACACTACCAGTGAGGGTTCGATGCTTGATTCTATGTTCCCTGCTTTCATGAGCTATCTTCTTACAAGTACTTGTCTTTTATTATATGATTTGAATTAGTGGAATCTGGTCTATCTTTGTCTTGAAGAACTTATTTGCTTTTAACCAAGTAGACAAAATCATCATAGCATATAGTTGCATTCATAGGTTGCATCTCGTGAGTCTTACGTTCTCCCATTCATTCTTTTGTCTCCTTGAGCTTAGCATGAGAACATGCTAATGTTTAAGTGTGGAGAGATTGATAAACCACTATTTTATGGTTTATCTTGTGCTAATTTAAGTGGTTTTTATCAATTCTTTGCTCACTTATTCATATAATTTGCATGGTTTTACAATTCCTTTCTGATTTTCTGATATAGTTGAAAACATATTTCCTAGGCCTTTAAACTATCAATTTTAATTACCCTTTATTACCATTCGATGCCGTGATCTGTGTGTTAAGTTTTTTCAGGCTTTATAGGGCAGGGATGGCTTAGAGGATGAAAAGGGAGCGTGCAAAAGTAGAAGGAACGCGAGAAAATGAAGTTTTGAGAAGCTGGCAACGACGCGCATGCATGGGTGACGCGTACGCGTGCCTAGAGCAGAGGACAAGCGACGCGTACGCGTGACTTACGCGTACGCGTGACAAGGAATTTCACCAAACGACGCGCACGCGTGACCTACGCGTACGCGTGACCTACGCGTACGCGTGACATGCGCTACGTGCAGAAAGTTGCAGAAAGCACTGTGTGCGATTTCTAGACTCTTTTTGGCCTAGTTCCAAGCCCAAAAAACACAGAATAAGAGCTACAGAATGAGGGAAACTGATGAGCGGATAATTTATACGCTTTTGGCATTGCTTTTAGGTAGTTTTTAGTATAATTTAGTTACTTTTTACTATGTTTTTATTAGTTTTTATGCAAAATTCACATTTCTAGAATTTACTATGAGTTTGTGTATTTTTCAGTGATTTCAGGTATTTTCTGGCTGAAATTGAGGGACTTGAGCAAAAATCTGATTCAGAGGCTGAAAAAGGACTGCAGATGCTGTTGGATTCTGACCTCTCTGCACTCGAACTGAATTTTCTGGAGCTACAGAAACCTAATTGGCGAGCTCTCAATTGCGTTGGAAAGTAGACATCCACGGCTTTCCAGCAATATATAATAGTCCATACTTTGCCCAAGTTTTGATGATGCAAATTGGCATTCAAACGCCAACTTCCTGCCCTATTCTAGATTTAAACGCCAGAAACAGGTTACAAACCAGAGTTAAACGCCACAAACAGGCTGCAACCTGGCGTTTAACTCCAAGAGAAGTCTCTACACGTGTAAAGCTCAATGCTCAGCCCAAGCACACACCAAGTGGGCCCCGAAAGTGGATTTTTGCATCATTTACTCATTTCTGTAAACCCTAGTTACTAGTTTAGTATAAAAACTACTTTTAGTGATTTATTTCACATCTTTTGATCATTTTTGAGACTATCTTTGTATCAATTTTGATCTCTTGATCACGTTTAGGGGGCTGGCCATTCGGCCATGCCTGGACCTTCATCACTTAAGTATTTTCAACGGTGGAGTTTCTACACCCCATAGATTAAGGTGTGGAGCTCTGCTGTTCTTCATGAATTAATGCAAAGTACTATTATTTTTCTATTCAATTCAAGCTTATTCTTATTCCAAGATATTCACTCGCACTTCAACCTGATGAATGTGGTGACCCGTGACACTCATCATTATTCTCACCTATGAACACGTGCCTGACAACCACTTCCGTTCTATCTGTAATAGCTTGAGTGTATATCTCTTAGCCTCCTGGTTCACGATCAGAGTCTTCGTGGTATAGGCTAGAATTATTGGTGGCCATTCCTGAGATCCGGAAAGTCTAAACCTTGTCTGTGGTATTCCAAGTAGGATCTGGGAAGGGATGACTGTGACGAGCTTCAAACTCGCGAGTGTTGGGCATAGTGACAGACGCAAAATGATCAATGGATCCTATTCCAACACGATCGAGAACTGACAGATGATTAGCCATGCGGTGACAGCGCATTTGGACCATTTTCACTGAGAGGACGGACGGTAGCCATTGACAACGGTGATCCCCCAACATAAAGCTTGCCATGGAAAGGAGTATGAATGATTGAATGAAGGCAGTAGGAAAGCAGAGATTCAGAAGGAGCAAAACATCTCCATACGCTTATCTGAAATTCTCACCAATGGATTACATAAGTACTTCTATCTTATTTTATATTTTATTTATATTTTAATTATCAAAACTTCACAACCATTTGAATCCACCTGACTGAGATTTACAAGGATGACCATAACTTGCTTCAAGCCGACAATCTCCGTGGGATTGACCCTTACTCACATAAGGTTTATTACTTGGACGACCCAGTGCACTTGCTGGTTAGTTGTGCGGAGTTATGAAAAAGAATTGAGATTATGAACGTGCGTACCAAGTTTTTGGCGCCGTTTTAGAGATCACAATTTCGTGCACCAAGCTTTTAGCACCGTTGCCGGGGATTGTTCGAGTTTGGACAAATGACGGTTCATCTTGTTGCTCAGATTAGGTAATTTTATTTTAATTTTAAGCTTTTTGTTTTTATTATTTTTAATTTTGAAAAAAAAATTTTAAAAAAATAAATTATTCTATGTTCTTCAGAACTTTTAAGAATGAATTCTAGAATTTCATGAGATATGTTGAATCCTGGCTGGCTATTAAGCCATGTCTAATTTTTTGGACCGAGGTTTCAACTATCCTTAGAAGAGCTTCTTTGTCTTTCTCAGCAAATTAGTTGTTGTATGTAATGATCTGCTAAAGCTTGGCTGGCCATTGGCTATGTCTAGTGTTTTAGACTGGAGTTTTCACTGAAAGCTTGGCTGGCTAGTAAGCCATGGCTAATTCCTGGACTGGAGCTTTAGACTAACATTGCATGATTCCTGGAATTCTCATTAAAAATTTTGAAATCCTTATTTTTCTTTTTCTAAATAATTTTCGAAAAATACAAAAAAAATTAATAAAATCATAAAACCAAAAAAATAATTTTGTGTTTCTTGTTTGAGTCTAGTGCCAAATTATAAGTTTGGTGTCAATTGCATCCTTTTAATTTCCTGAAAATTTTCGAAAACTCAGGCATGGTGTTCTTCATGATCTTCTTTGTTTGATCTTTGCATTTTCATGTTTTGTGTCTTTTCTTGTTTTTCATATGCATTTTCAATTTGTTAGTGTCTAAAGTTTGAAAATTTCTAAGTTTCGTGTCTTGCATGTTTTTCTTTTCTTAAAAATTTTCAAAAATAAGTTTTGGTGTTCATCTTGACATTCAAAGTGTTCTTAGTGTTCATCTTGACATTCAAAGTGTTCTTGCATGCATTAGTTGTTTTGATTCATAATTTTTATGTTTTGTTTCAATTTGGTGTTTTCTCTCTCTCTTTACTAAAAATTCAAAAATAAAAAATATATCTTTCCTTATTTTACTCATCAATTTCAATTTCAAAATTCTATCTTTTCAAATCTTTTTCAAAAATCAAATCTTTTTCATTTATTTTTTACATATTTTTAGAAATTTTTTTATTTTCAAAATCTTTTTCTTATTCTTACTTCATAATTTCGAAAATCTCACTAACATTTAATATTTTGATTAAAAAATTTCCAAGTTGTTACTTGCCTATTAAGAAAGGTTCAATCTTTAAACTCTAGAATCATATCTTTTTAGTTTCTTGTTAGTCAAGTAATCAACTTTAATTTCAAAAATCAAATCTTTTTAATTTCCTTTTCAAATATTTTTCAAAATGATTTTCAATCATATCTTTTTCAAAAATCAGTTTCAAAATCTTTTCTAACTTCTTATCTTTTCAAAATTGATTTTCAAATCTTTTTCAATTAACTACTTGACTTTTTGGTTTGATTTTAAAAGTTTTCTATTTTAATCATATCTTTTTCAAAATCACCTAACTAATTTTCTCTCTCTAATTTTCGAAAACTCCTACCCACTTTTTCAAAATTCTTTTTAATTAACTAATAGTTTCAATTTTTAATTTTAATTTTGTTTCTCTTTTTAATTTTCGAATTCTAACTAATAATTAAAATAAAAACAAAAATATTTTTCTTTTATTCTTTTTAAAATTCGAAATTCTCTCTCTCTCATCTCTTTCTATTTATTTATTTATCTACTAACACTCCTCTTCCACTCAAAATTTGAACCCCCTCTTCTTCACTGTGTTCGAATTTTTCTCTTCTCCTTCTTCTATTCTTCTCTTCTTCTACTCACATAAATGAATCTCTATATTGTGACTTAGAGGATTCCTATTCTTTTCTGTTCTCTTCTTTTTCATATGAGCAGGAACATGGACAAAGACATTCTTATTTAAGCTGATCCTGAACCTGAAAGGACTCTTAAGAGGAAACTAAGAGAAGCTAAAACACAACCCTCTGGAGAGGACATGACAGAAATTTTCGAAAAAGAATGAGACATGGCCGAACCAAATAACAACAATGCCAACAATACAAGGAAGATGCTTGGTGACTTCATTACACCTTCTTCTGACTTCTGTGGAAGAAGCATCTCAATTCCTGCCATTGGAGCAAACAACTTTGAGCTTAAGCCTCAATTAGTTTCTCTAATGCAGCAGAATTGCAAGTTTCATGGACTTCCATTGGAAGATCCTCATCAGTTCTTAGCTGAATTCTTGCAAATCTGTGACACTGTCAAGACCAATGGAGTTGATCCCGAGGTCTATAGGCTTATGCTTTTCCCTTTTGCTGTAAGAGACAGAGCTAGAACATGGTTGGATTCACAACCTAAGGAAAGCCTGAACTCTTGGGAAAAGCTGGTCAGTGCTTTCCATGCCAAATTCTTTCCACCTCAAAAGATGAGCAAGCTTAGAGTGGAAATCCAAACCTTTAGATAGAAGGAAGGTGAGTCCCTCAATAAAGCTTGGGAAAGATATAAGCAATTGATCAAAAGGTGTCCTACTAACATGCTTCCAGAATGAAGCATCATATGTATATTCTATGATGGTTTGTCTGAGTTGTCAAAAATGTCATTGGACCATTCTGCAGGAGGATCTCTTCATCTGAAAACCCCTGTAGAAGCTCAGGAACTCATTGAAATGGTTGCAAATAACCAGTTCATGTACACCTCTGAGAGGAATCCTGTGAACAATGGGACGCCTCAGAAGAAGGGAGTTCTTGGAATTAATACTTTGAATGCCATATTGGCTCAGAACAAAATATTGACTCAGCAAGTCAATATAATTTCTCAGAGTCTGAATGGATTGCAAGCTGCATCCAACAGTACTAAAGAAGCATCTTCTGAAGAAGAAGCTTATGATCCTGAGAATCCTGCAATGGCAGAGGTGAATTACATGGGAGAACCCTATGGAAATACCTATAATCCTTCATGGAGAAATCATCCAAATTTCTCATGGAAGGACCAATAGAAGTGGTGCGCGAAATTGTGATCATCAACAATGGCGCCAACAACTTGGAGCTCTCAAACGTGAATCACACTTTGTCACAATTCCGCACAACTAACCAGCAAGTGCATTGGGTCGTCCAAGTAATAAACCTTACGTGAGTAAGGGTCGATCCCACGGAGATTGTCGGCTTGAAGCAAGCTATGGTCACCTTGTAAATCTCAGTCAGGCGGATTCAAATGGTTTTAGAGATTTGATAATTAAAAGATAAATGAGACGTAAAATAAAGATAGAGATACTTATGTAATTTATTGGTGAGAATTTCAGATAAGCGTATAGAGATGCTTTTGTTCCTCCTGAACCTCTTCTTTCCTGCTGCCTTCATCCAATCCTTCATACTCCTTTCCATGGCAAACTTTATGTTGGGCATCACCGTTGTCAATGGCTACATCCCGTCCTCTCTGTGAAAATAGTCCAATGCGCTGTCACTGCATGGCTAATCATCTGTCGGTTCTCGATCATACTGGAATAGGATTTACTATCCTTTTGCGTCTGTCACTATGCCCAGCACTCGCGAGTTTGAAGCTCGTCACAGCCATCCCTTCCCAGATCCTACTCAGAATACCACAGACAAGGTTTAAACTTTCCGGATCTCGGGAATGGCCGTCCATGGGTTCTAACTTATACCACGAAGATTCTAATATCTCGCACTCGGTCCCCTGTATTAGATATCTAAGAGATATTCATTCTATCTCATCTTCATGTTGAACGAAAGTGGTTGTCAGGCACGCATTCATAGGTGAGAATGGTGATGAGCGTCACATAATCATCACATTCATCATGTTCTTGGGTGCGAATGAATATCTTAGAATAGGAATAAGCTTGAATTGAATAGAAAAATAATAGTACTTTGCATTAATTCATGAGGAACAGCAAAGCTCCACACCTTAAACTATGGTGTGTAGAAACTCTACCATTGAAAATACATAAGAACAAGGTCCAGGCATGGCCGAGAGACCAGCCCCCTAATCATGATCAAAGGATCAAAAGATAATCCAAAGATAATCCAAAGATGTAAATACAATAGTAAAAAGTCCTACTTATACTAAACTAGATACTAGGGTTTACAGAAATGAGTAATTGATGCAGAAATCCACTTCTGGGGCCCACTTGGTATGTGCATGGGCTGAGCATTGAGCTTTACATGTGTAGAGGCTTCTTTGGAGTTAAACGCCAATTTTTAACCTGTTTCTGGCGTTTAACTCCACTTTGCAACCTGTTTCTGGCATTTAACTCCAGAATGCAGTATGGAACTGGCATTGAACGCCAATTTGTGTCATCTAAAATCAGACAAAGTATGGACAATTATATATTGCTAGAAAGTCCTGGATGTCTACTTTCCAACGCAATTGTGAGTGCACCATTTGGAGTTCTGTAGCTCTAGAAAATCCACTTTGAATGCAGGGAGGTCAGAATCCAACAGCATCTACAATCCTTCTTCAACCTCTGAATATGATTTTTGCTCAAGTCCCTCAATTTCAGCCAGAAATTACCTGAAATCACAGAAAAACACACAAACTCATAGTAAAGTCCAGAAATGTAAATTTTGCATAAAAACTAATAAAAACATAGTAAAAACTAACTAAATTATACTAAAAACTACCTAAAAGCAATGCCAAAAACCGTATAAATTATCCGCTCATCACAACACCAAACTTAAATTGTTGCTTGTCCCCAAGCAACTGAAAATCAAATAGGATAAAAAGAAGAGAATATACTATAAATTCCAAAATATCAATGAAACTTAGCTCCAATTAGATGAGCGAGACTAGTAGCTTTTTGCCTCTGAACAGTTTTGGCATCTCACTTTATCCATTGAAGTTCAGAATGATTGGCATATATAGGAACTTAGAATTTAGATAGTGTTATTGATTTTCCTAGTTCAGTATGTTGATTCTTGAACACAGCTACTTTATGAGTCTTGGCCGTGGCCCTAAGCACTTTGTTTTCTAGTATTACCACCGGATACATAAATGCCAGAGACACATAACTGGGTGAACCTTTTCAGATTGTGACTCAGCTTTGCTAAAGTCCCCAATTAGAGGTGTCCAGGGTTCTTAAGCACACTTTTTTTTTGCTTTGGACCTTGACTTTAACCGCTCAGTCTCAAGTTTTCACTTGACACCTTCACGCCACAAGCACATGGTTAGGGATAGCTTGGTTCAGCCGTTTAGGCCAGGATTTTATTCCTTTAGGCCCTCCTATCCACTGATGCTCAAAGCCTTGGATCCTTTTTATTTACCCTTGCCTTTTGGTTTTAAGGGCTATTGGCTTTTTGCTCTTGCCTTTTGGTTTAAAGAGCTTTTGGCTTTTTCTGCTTGCTTTTTCTTTTTCTTTCTTCTCTTTTTTTTTGCCATTTTTCTTTTCTCTTTTTTTTTTGCAAGCTTTTGTATTCACTGCTTTTTCTTGCTTTAAGAATGAATTTTTTTTATTTTTCAGATTATCAATAACATTTCTCCTTTTTCATCATTCTTTCAAGAGCCAACATTTTTAACATTCATAAACCACAATTTCAAAAGACATATGCACTGTTCAAGCATTCATTCAGAAAACAAAAAGTATTGTCACCACATCAAAATAATTAAACTAGTTTCAAGGATGAATTCAAAACCATGTACTTCTTGTTCTTTTGTAATTAAAACATTTTTCATTTAAGAGAGGTGATGGATTCATAGGACATTCATAACTTTAAGGCATAGACACTTAAATACTAATGATCATATAGTAAAGACACAAACATAAATAAACATAAAGCATAGTAAACGAAAAACAGAGAAAAATAAGAACAAGGAGATTAAGGAACGGGTCCACCTTAGTGAGGGTGGCGCTTCCTCTTCTTGAAGAACCAATGGTGCTCTTGAGCTCCTCTATGTCTCTTCCTTGTCTTTGTTGCTCCTCCCTCGTAGCTCTTTGATCTTCTCTAATCTCATGGAGGATGATGGAATGCTCTTGGTGTTCCATCCTTAGTTGTCCCATGTTGGAACTTAATTCTCCTAGGGAGGTGTTGATTTGCTCCCAATAGTTTTGCGGAGGGAAGTGCATCCCTTGAGGTATCTCAGGGATTTCATGGTGGGAAATTTCCTCATGCTCTTGTTGAGATCCATGATCTCTTGTTTGCTCCATCCTTTTCTTAGTGATGGGCTTGTCATCTTCAATGAGGGTGTCTCCCTCTATGTCAATTCCAGCCGAATTGCAGAGGTGGCAAATGAGGTGAGGAAAGGCTAACCTTGCCAAGGTAGAGGACTTGTCAGCCACCTTGTAGAGTTCTTGAGGTATAATATCATGAACTTCCACTTCCTCCCCAATCATGATACTATGGATCATGATGGCCCGGTCTATAGTAATTTCAGACCGGTTGCTAGTAGAAATGATTGAGCATTGAATAAACCCCAACCATCCTCTAGCTACAGGCTTAAGGTCCAGTCTTCTCAATTGAACCGGCTTGCCTCTTGAGTCAACTTTCCATTGAGCTCCTTCTACACATATGTCCACGAGGACTTGGTCCAACCTTTGATCAAAATTGACCCTTCTAGTGTAGGGGCGTGCGTTCTCTTCCATCATTGGCAAGTTGAACGCCAGCCTTACATTTTCTGGACTGAAATCTAAGTATTTCCCCCGAACTATGGTAAGCCAATGCTTTGGATTCGGGTTCACACTTTGATCATGGTTCCTAGTGATCCATGCATTTGCATAGAACTCTTGAACCATTAAGATCCCGACTTGTTGAATGGGGTTGGTGAGAACTTCCCAACCTCTTCTTCGGATCTCATGTCAGATTTCCGGATACTCATTCTTTTTGAGCTTGAAAGGAACCTCAGGGATCACTTTCTTCTTGGCCACAACTTCATAGAAGTGGTCTTGATGGACCTTTGAGATGAATCTCTCCATCTTCCATGACTCAGAGGTGGAAGCAATTGCCTTCTCTTTCCTCTTTCTAGAGGTTTCTCTGGCCTTAGGTGCCATTAATGGTTATGGAAGAATAAAAAGCAATGCTTTTACCACACCAAACTTAAAATGTTTGCTCGTCCCCGAGCAAAAGAAGAAATAAAGAAGAAGAAGAAGAAGAGAAATGGAGAAGAGGGAGAGAAAGGTGGTTTCGGCCAAGGGGAAGAAGAGAGGGTTGTATTGTGTAAAAATGAAGAAGGAATGAGGTGTTTATATAGGAGTGGGGAGAGGGTTAGGGTTCGGCCATTAGGGTTGGATTTGGGAGGGAAAATAGTTTGAATTTGAAGGTAGGTGAGGTTTCTGGGGAAGAGGGGATGGATGTGAGTGGTGAAGAGTGAGTGAGGTGATTGGTGAAGGGTATTTGGGAAAGAGAGTTATGAAAAGGTGTGAAGAGGAGAGAAGAAGGTAGGTGGGGATCCTATGGGGTCCACAGATCCAGTGGGGCCAAGGACTTAACACCCCTGCTCCAATTAGGCATGTAAAATGCCCTTGCTGTGCAATCCTGGTGTTTAACGCCAGACTGCTACTTGTTTCTGGCGTTAAATGCCCAAATGTAGCCTGTTTCTGGCGTTTAACGCCAGGTAAATGCTTGTTTCTGGCGTTAAACGCCAGCTTGGTGCTTGTTTCTGGCGTTAAACGCCAGACAGATGCTTGTTTCTGGCATTTAAACGCCAGAATGCTCCTCCTCCAGGGTGTGCTATTTTTAATGCTATTTTTCATTCTGTTTTTGATTTTTCAGTAGTTTTTGTGACTCCACATGATCATCAACCTAATAAAACATGAAATAACAAAAAGAAAATAAAATAGATATGATTAAATAACATTGGGTTGCCTCCCAACAAGCGCTTCTTTAATGTCAATAGCTTGACAATGAGCTCTCATGGAGCCTCACAGATAATCAGAGCAAGGTTGGAACCTCCCAACACCAAACTTAGAGTTTGAATGTGGGGGTTCAATACCAAACTTAGAGTTTGGTTGTGGCCTCCCAACACCAAACTTAGAGTTTGACTGTGGGGGCTTTGGTTGACTCTGCAGTGAGAGAAGCTTTTCATGCTTCCTCTCCATGGTTACAGAAGGAGATCCTTGAGTTTTAAACACAAGGTTGTCCTTATTCAGTTGAAGGACCAACTCTCCTCTGTCCACATCAATCACAGCTCTTGCTGTGGCTAGGAAGGGTCTTTCAAGGATGATAGATTCATTCTCTTCCTTCCCAGTGTCTAGGATTATGAAATCAGCAGAGATGTAAAGGCCTTCAACCTTTACTAGCACGTCCTCTACTAGTCCATAAGCCTGTTTTCTTGAGTTGTCTGCCATTTCTAATGAGATTCTGGTAGCTTGCACCTCAAAGATCCCAAGTTTCTCCATTACAGAGAGTGGCATTAAGTTTATTCCTGACCCTAGGTCACATAGAGCCTTCTCAAAGGTCATGGTGCCTATGTTACAGGGAATTAGGAATTTACCATGATCCTGTTTCTTTTGAGGTAATTTCTGCCTATCCAATGCATTTAGTTCATTGGTGAGCAAGGGAGGTTCATCTTCCCAAGTCTCATTACCAAATAATTTGGCATTCAGCTTCATGATTGCACCAAGATACTTAGCAACTTGCTCTTCAGTGACGTCTTCATTCTTTTCAGAAGAAAAATACTCATCAGAGCTCATGAAGGGAAGAAGGAGGTTTAATGGAATCTCTATGGTCTCTAGATGAGCCTAAGATTTATTTGGTTCCTCAAAGGGAAACTCCTTATTGGTCACTGAACGTCCCAGGAGGTCTTCCTCACTAGGATTCACGTCCTCTCCCTCCCTTATAGGTTCGGCCATGATGGTTAAATCAATGGCCTTGCACTCTCTCTTTGGATTCTCTTCTGTATTGCTTGGGAGAGTACTAGGAGGGGTTTCAGTGACTCTTTTACTCAGCTGGTCCACTTGTGCCTCCAAATTTCTAATGGAGGACCTTGTTTCATTCATGAAACTCATAGTGGCCTTTGATATATCAGAGACTATATTTGCTAAGCTAGATGGACTCTGCTCAGAATTCTCTGTCTGTTGCTGAGTGGATGATGGAAAAGGTTTGCTATTGCTAAACCTGTTTCTTCCACCATTATTAAAGCCTTGTTGAGGCTTTTGTTGATCCTTCCATGAGAAATTTAGATGATTTCTCCATGAGGAATTATAGGTGTTTCCATAGGGTTCACCCATGTAATTCACCTCTGCTATTGTAGGGTTCTCAGGATCATAAGCTTCTTCTTCAAAAGATGCCTCTATAGTACTGTTGGATGCAGCTTGCATTCTATTCAGACTCTGAGAAATCATATTGACTTGCTGAGTCAATATTTTGTTCTGAGCCAATATGGCATTTAGAGTATCAATTTCAAGAACTCCCTTCCTCTGAGGCGTCCCATTATTCACAGGATTCCTTTCAGAAGTGTACATGAACTGGTTATTTGCAACTATGTCAAGGAGTTCCTGAGCTTCTGCAGGTGTTTTCTTTAGGTGAATGGATCCACCTGCAGAATGGTCCAATGACATCTTTGATAATTCAAATAGACCATCATAGAATATATCCAGGACGGTCCATTCTGAAAGCATGTCAGAAGGACACTTTTTGGTCAGTTCCTTGTATCTCTCCCAAGCTTCATAGAGGGATTCACCTTCTTTCTATTTGAAGGTTTGAACATCCACTCTAAGCTTGCTAAGCTTTTGAGGAGGAAAGAACTTGGCTAAGAAAGCTGTGACCAGCTTATCCCAAGAGTTCAGGCTATCTTTAGGTTGAGAATCCAACCATATTCTAGCTCTGTCTCTTACAGCAAATGGGAAAAGCATAAGCCTGTAGACCTCGGGAGCAACCCCATTGGTCTTAACAGTATCACAGATCTGCAAGAATTCAGTTAAGAACTGAAAAGGATCTTCTGATGGAAGTCCATGAAATTTGCAGTTCTGTTGCATCAGAGAAACTAATTGAGGCTTTAGCTCAAAATTGTTTGCTCCAATGGCAGGGATTGAGATGCTTCTTCCATGTAAATTGGAATTTTGTGCAGTAAAGTCACCGAGCATCTTCCTTGCATTGTTATTATTTTCGGCCATGTCTCCTTCTTTTTCGAAAATTTTTGTCAGATTTTCTCCAGAGAGTTGTGCTTTGGCTTCCCTTAGCTTCCTCTTCAGAGTCCTTTCAGGTTCAGGATCAGCTTCAACAAGAATATTCTTATCCTTGTTCCTGCTCATATGAAAAATAAAAAAACATAAAAGAAAATATAGAATCCTCTATGTCACAGTATAGAGATTCCTTTATGTGAGTAGAAGAAGATAATAATAGAAGAAGATAAGAATCCAAGCACACGGGAGATGAGAGAATAATTCGAAAATTAAATAAAATAAAATAAAAATATTTTTGTTTTTAATTTAAAATCAAAGTTAGAATTCGAAAATTTAAAAAGAAAATTAAATCAAACTAAAATTTAAAACGAATAGTTAATTGAAAAGAAATTTTGAAAAAGAGGAAGGTGATTTTCGAAAATTAGAGAGAGAATTAGTTAGGTAGTTTTGAAAAGGATATGATTGAAATAGTAAACTTTTAAAATCAAACAAAAAGTCAAGTAGTTAATTGAAAAAGATTTGAAAATCAATTTTTGAAAAGATAAGGAGTTAGAAAAGAAGTTAGAAAAGATTTTGAAATTGATTTTGAAAAAGATGTGATTGAAACTTATTTCTAAAAAGATTTGAAAAAAAGAAATTTAAAAAGATTTGATTTTGGAAATTAAAGTTGATTACTTGACTAACAAGAAACTAAAAAGATATGGTTTAAAATTTAAAGATTGAACCTTTCTTAATAAGCAAGTAACAAACTTAAAATTTTTGAATCAATCACATTAATTGTTAGTAAAGATTTTGAAATTATGAAACAAAATAAGAAAAAGGATTTTTGAAAATCAATTTGAAATTTTCAAAAATTATGAAAGAAAAATGAAAAAGATTTGATTTTTGAAAAAGAAAAAAGGGAAAGATATTTTATGAGTGAAAAAGGAAAATATATTTTTTTGATTTTTTGAATTTTTAATGAAGAAAGAGAAAAACATCAAAAAGACTCGATGTATGAAAATTTTGGATAAAAAAAAATGATGCATGCAAGAACACTATGAATGTCAAGATGAACACCAAGAACACTTTGAAGATCAAGATGAATCATCAAGACTTATTTTTGAAAATTTTTAAGAAAAGAAAAACATGCAAGACACCAAACTTAGAAATTTTTAATGTAACGACACTAACAAATTGAAAATGCATATGAAAAATAAGAAAAAACACAAAACAAGAAATTTTAAAGATCAAACAAGAAGACTTACCAAGAACAACTTGAAGATCATGAAGAATGCAATGCATGGATTTTCGAAAATTTTAATGAAATTAAAAAGATGCAATTGACACCAAACTTATAATGTGACACAAGACTCAAACAAGAAACACAAAATTATTTTTGGTTTTATGATTTTGTTAATTTTTTTGGTTTTTTCGAAAATTATTTTGGGAAAAACGAAAAAGAAAAAATATTTTTTTTATTCTTCGAAAATAAGAAATAAAAGAGCTTTAAAATAAAATAAAATTACCTAATCTGAGCAACAAAATGAACCGTCAGTTGTCCAAACTCGAACAATCTCCGGCAATGGCGCCAAAAACTTGGTGCACGAAATTGTGATCATCAACAATGGCGCCAACAACTTGGAGCTCTCAAATGTGAATCACACTTTGTCACAATTCCGCACAACTAACTAGCAAGTGCACTGGGTCGTCCAAGTAATAAACCTTACGTGAGTAAGGGTCGATCCCACGGAGATTGTCGGCTTGAAGCAAGCTATGATCACCTTGTAAATCTCAGTCCGGCGGATTCAAATGGTTTTAGAGATTTGATCATTAAAAGATAAATGAGACGTAAAATAAAGATAGAGATACTTATGTAATTCATTGGTGAGAATTTCAGATAAGCGTATAGAGATGCTTTTGTTCCTCCTGAACCTCTGCTTTCCTGCTGTCTTCATCCAATCCTTCATACTCCTTTCCATGGCAAGCTTTATGTTGGGCATCACCGTTGTCAATGGCTACATCCCGTCCTCTCTGTGAAAATGGTCCAATGCGCTGTCACTGCATGGCTAATCATCTGTCGGTTCTCGATCATACTGGAATAGGATTTACTATCCTTTTGCGTCTGGCACTACGCCCAGCACTCACGAGTTTGAAGCTCGTCACAGCCATCCCTTCCCAGATCCTACTCGGAATACCACAGACAAGGTTTAGACTTTTCGGATCTCGGGAATGGCCGTCCATGGGTTCTAACTTATACCACGAAGATTCTAATATCTCGGACTCGGTCCCCTGTATTAGATATCTAAGAGATATTCATTCTATCTCATCTTCATGTAGAACGAAAGTGGTTGTCAGGCACGCGTTCATAGGTGAGAATGGTGATGAGCGTCACATAATCATCACATTCATCATGTTCTTGGGTGCAAATGAATATCTTAGAATAGGAATAAGCTTGAATTGAATAGAAAAATAATAGTACTTTGCATTAATTTATGAGGAACAGCAGAGCTCCACACCTTAATCTATGGTGTATAGAAACTCTACCGTTGAAAATACATAAGAACAAGGTCCAGGCATGGCCGAGAGGCCAGCCCCCTAAACATGATCAAAAGATCAAAAGATAATCCAAAGATAATCCAAAGATGTAAATACAATAGTAAAAAGTCCTACTTATACTAAACTAGTTACTAGGGTTTACAGAAATGAGTAATTGATACAGAAATCCACTTCTGGGGACCACTTGGTGTGTGCATGGGCTGAGCATTGAGCTTTACACGTGTAGAGGCTTCTTTTGGAGTTGAACGCCAGTTTGTAACCTGTTTCTGGCGTTTAACTCCACTCTGCAACCTGTTTCTGGCGTTTAACTCCAGAATGCAGCATGGAACTGGCGTTGAACGCCAATTTGCGTCATCTAAACTCGGGCAAATTATGGACTATTATATATTTCTGAAAAGCCCTGGATGTCTACTTTCCAACGCAATTGAGAGCGTGCCATTTGAAGTTTTGTAGCTCCATAAAATCCACTTTGAGTGCAGGGAGGTCAGAATCCAACAGCATCTGCAGTCCTTCTTCAACCTCTGAATCTGATTTTTGCTCAAGTCCCTCAATTTCAGCCAGAAATTACCTGAAATCACAGAAAAACACACAAACTCATAGTAAAGTCCAGAAATGTGAATTTTATTTAAAAACTAATAAAAATATACTAAAAACTAGCTAAATCATACTAAAAACTATGTAAAAATAATGCCAAAAAGCGTATAAATTATCCGCTCATCAAGAAGCCTCAACAAGGCTTCAACAATAATGGTGGAAGAAATAGGTTTAGCAATAGCAAGCCTTTTCCATCATCTTCTCAGCAACAGACAGAGAATTCTTAATAGAGCTATTCTGGTGTGGCAACCATAGTCTCTGATCTATCTAAGACCACACTAAGTTTCATGAGTAAAACAAGGTCCTCCCTTAGAAATTTGGAGGCACAGGTGGGTCAGCTGAGTAAGAAGATTATTGAAACTCCTCCCAGTACTCTCCCAAGAAATACAGAAGAAAATCCTAAGAGAGTGCAAGGCCATAATCATGATCAACATGGCCGAACCTGGAGATAGTGAGGAGGACGTGAGTCCCAGTGAGAAAAGCCTCATGGAACGTTCTCTGGACAGAAAGGAGTTTTCCTTTGAGAAACCAAAGAAATTTGAGGCTCATACAGAGACCATAGAGATTCCATTGAACTTCCTTCTGCCATTCATGAGCTCTGATGAATATTCTTCCTCTGAAGAGGATGAAGACATCACTAAAGAGCAAGTTGCTAAATATCTAGGAGCAATCATGAAGCTGAATGCCAAGTTATTTGGTAATGAGACTTGGGAGGATGAACCCCCCTTGTTCACCAATGAACTGAATGCATTAATGAGGTAGACATTACATCAGAAGAAACCGGATCCCGAAAAATTCTTCATACCTTGTACCATAGGCACCATGACCTTTGAGAAGGCTCTATATGACCTGGAGTCAGGGATAAACCTCATGCCCCTCTCTGTAATGGAGAAACTGTGAATTTTTGAGGTACAAGCTGCAAGAATCTTACTAGAGATGGCAGACAAATCAATGAAACAGGCTTATGGACTAGTAGAGGATGTGCTAGTGAAGGTTGAAGGCCTTTACATCCCTGCTAATTTCATAATCCTAGACATTGGAAAGGATGAGGATGAATCCATCATCCTTGGCAGACCCTTCCTAGCGACAAAAGCTGTGATTGATGTTGACAGAGGAGGGTTGGTCCTTCAGTTAAATGAGGACTACCTTGTATTTAAGACTCAAGGTTCTCCTTCTGTAACCATGGAGAGGAAGCATGAAAAGCTTCTCTCAATACAGAGTCAAACAAAACCCCCACATTCAAACTCTAAGTTTGGTGTTGGGAGGCCACAACCAAACTCTAAGTTTGGTGTTGGGAAGCCACAATCAAACTCTAAGTTTGGTGTTGAGAGGCCCTAACCCTGCTCTGATTATCTGTGAGGCTCCATGAGAGCTCACTGTCAAGCTATTGACATTAAAGAAGCACTTATTGGGAGACAACCCAATGTTATTTAATTATATCTATTTATTTTCCATTGTTATTTTATGTTTTCTGTAGGTTGATGATCATGTGAAGCCACCAAAACAACTGAAAAATTAAAAACAGAATGAAAAATAGTATTAAAAATAGCACACCTTGAAGGATAAGCTTCCTGGCGTTTAAACGCCAGTAAAAAGCATCAGACTGGCGTTTAACGCCAAAAAGAAGCATCAAGCTGGTGTTAAATGCCAGAAACAGGCACCAGATTGGTGTTTAACGCCAGAACAGGGCACCAAGTTGGCGTTAAACGCCAAGAAAAAGAGAAAAGCTGGCGTTTAACGCCAGAAACAAGCAGAAGTCTGGCGTTAAATGCCAGGATTGCACTCTAAGGGCGTTTACACGCCTAAATGGAGCAGGGATGATAAGTCCTTGACCCCTCAGGATCTGTGGACCCCACAGGATCCCCACCTACCCCACTTCTCTCTTCTTCACACCTTTTCATAACACTCTTTCCAAAATACCCTTCACCAATCACCTCCATCACCCCTACCCATCACCTCTTCACCAATCACATCCATCCACTCTTTCCCAAAAACCCCACCTACCTCCGAATTCAAAATCCTTTCCCTCCCAAACCCAACCCTAATACACGAAACCTAACTCTCCCCCCACCTTTATATAAACCCTTCACCACTCCTTCATTTTCACACATAACAACCACCACTTCTACCCCTTGGCCGAATCACATATCTCCCTCCATCTCCTCCATTTTCTTCTTCTTCTACTACTTTCTTTCTTCTTTTGCTCGAGGACGAGTAAACCTTTTAAGTTTGGTGTGGTAAAACCATTGCTTTTATTTTTCCATAACCATTTATGGCACCTAAGGCCAGAGAAACCTCAAGAAAGAGGAAAGGGAAGGCAATTGCTTCCACCTCTGAGTCATGGGAGATGGAAAGATTCATCTCAAAGGTCCATCAAGACCATTTCTATGAAGTTGTGGCCAAGAAAAAGGTGATCCATGAGGTCCCTTTTAAGCTCAAAAAGGGCGAATATCCGGAGATCCGACAAGAGATTAGAAGAAGAGGATGGGAAGTTCTCTCCAATCCTATTCAACAAGTCGGAATCTTAATGGTTCAAGAGTTCTATGCAAATGCATGGATCACTAGGAACCATGATCAAAGTATGAACCCGAATCCAAAGAATTGGCTTACAATGGTTCGGGGAAAATACTTAGATTTCAGTCCAAAAAATATAAGGTTGGCGTTCAACTTGCCAATGATGCAAGAAAACGCACGCCCCTATACTAGAAGGGTCAAATTTGATCAAAGGTTGGACCAAGTCCTCATGGACATATGTGTGGAAGGAGCTTAATGGAAAATTGACTCAAGAGGCAAGCCGGTTCAATTGAGAAGGCATGACCTTAAGCCTGTGGCTAGAGGATGGTTGGAGTTCATCCAACGCTCAATCATTCCCACTAGCAACCGGTCTGAAGTTACTATAGACCGGGCCATCATGATCCATAGTATCATGATTGGGGAGGAAGTGGAAGTTCATGAGATTATACCTCAAGAACTCTACAAGGTGGCTGACAAGTCATCCACTTTGGCAAGGTTAGCCTTCCCTCACCTCATTTGTCACCTCTGCAATTCGGCTGGGATTGTCATAGAGGGAGACATCCTCATTGAAGAGGACAATCCCATCACTAAAAAGAGGATGGAGCAAACAAGAGAGCCCACTCATGGACCTCAACAAGAGTATGAGGAAATTCCTCATCATGAAATCCCTGAGATGCCTCAAGGGATGCACTTTCCTCCACAAAACTATTGGGAGCAAATTAACACCTCCCTAGGAGAATTAAGTTCCAACATGGGACAACTAAGGGTGGAGCACCAAGAGCACTCCATCATTCTCCATGAGATTAGAGAAGATCAAAGAGTTATGAGGGAGGAGCAACAAAGGCAAGGAAGAGACATAGAGGAGCTCAAGAGCACCATTGGTTCTTCAAGAGGAGGAAGACGCCACCTTCACTAAGGTGGACCCGTTCCTTAATCTCCTTGTCTATTTATTTTTTCTATTTTCATTCTCTATTACATGATCATTAGTGTTTAAGTGTCTATGCCTTAAAGCTATGAATGTCCTATGAATCCATCACCTTTTTTGAATGAAAAATGTTTTAACCACAAAAGAACAAGAAGTACATGATTTCAAATTAATCCTTGAAATTAGTTTAATTATTTTGATGTGGTGACAATACTTTTTGTTTTCTGAATGAATGCTTGAACAGTGCATATGTCTTTTGAATTTATTGTTTATGAATGTTAAAACTGTTGGCTCTTGAAAGAATGATGGAAAAGTAGAAATGTTATTGATAATCTGAAAAATCATAAAATTGATTCTTGAAGCAAGAAAAAGCAGTGAAAAACAAGGCTTGCGAAAAAAAATGGCAAAAAATAAAAGAAAAAGAAAAATCAAGCACAAAAAGCCAGTAACCCTTTAAACCAAAAGGCAAGGGAAAAATAAAAAAGATCCAAGGCTTTGAGCATTAATATATAGGAGGGCCCACAGGAATAAAATCCTCGCCTAAGCGGTTAAACCAAGCTGTCCCTAACCATGTGCTTGTGGCGTGAAGGTGTCAAGTGAAAAGCTTGAGACTAAGCGGTTAAAGTCGTGATCCAAAGCAAAAAGAGTGTGCTTAAGAACCCTGGACACCTCTAATTGGGAACTCTAGCAAAGCTGAGTCACAATCTGAAAAGGTTCACCTAGTTATGTGTCTGTGGCATTTATGTATCCGGTGATAATACTGGAAAACAAAGTGCTTAGGGCCATGACCAAGACTCATAAAGTAGCTGTGTTCAAGAATCAACATACTGAACTAGGAGAATCAATAACACTATCTAAATTCTGAGTTCCTATAGATGCCAATCATTCTGAACTTCAAAGGATAAAGTGAGATGCCAAAACTGTTCAGAGGCAAAAAGCTACTAGTCCCGCTCATCTAATTGGAGCTAAGTATCATTGATATTTTGGAATTTATAGTATATTCTCTTATTTTTATCCTATTTGATTTTCAGTTGCTTGGGGCCAAGCAACAATTTAAGTTTGGTGTTGTGATGAGCGGATAATTTATACGGTTTTTGGCATTGCTTTTAGGTAGTTTTTAGTATAATTTAGTTAGTTTTTACTATGTTCTTATTAGTTTTTATGCAAAATTCACATTTTTGGACTTTACTATGAGTTTGTGTGTTTTTCTGTGATTTCAGGTATTTTCTGGCTAAAATTGAGGGACTTGAGCAAAAATCTGATTCAGAGGCTGAAAAAGGACTGCAGATGCTGTTGGATTCTGACCTCCCTGCACTCGAAGTAGATTTTCTGGAGCTACAGAAACCCAATTGGCGCACTCTCAATTGAGTTGGAAAGTAGACATCCAGGGCTTTCCAGAAATATATAATAGTCCATACTTTGCCCAAGTTTTGACGATGCAAACTGGCATTCAAACGCCAACTTTCTGCCCTATTCTGGAGTTAAACGCCAGAAATAGGTTACAAACCAGAGTTAAACGCCACAAACAGGCTGCAACTTGGCGTTTAACTCCAAGAGAAGTCTCTACACGTGTAAAGCTCAATGCTTAGCCCAAGCACACACTAAGTGGGCCCCGGAAGTGGATTTCTGCATCATTTACTCATTTCTGTAAACCCTAGTTACTAGTTTAGTATAAAAACTACTTTTAGTGATTTATTTCACATCTTTTGATCATTTTTGAGACTATCTTTGTATCACTTTTGATCTCTTGATCATGTTTAGGGGGCTGGCCATTCGGCCATGCCTGGACCTTCATCACTTAGGTATTTTCAACGGTGGAGTTTCTACACCCCATAGATTAAGGTGTTGAGCTCTGTTGTTCTTCATGAATTAATGCAAAGTACTATTGTTTTTCTATTCAATTCAAGCTTATTCTTATTCCAAGATATTCACTCGCACTTCAACCTGATGAATGTGATGACCCGTGACACTCATCATCATTCTCACCTATGAACGCGTGCCTGACAACCACTTCTGTTCTATCTGCAATAGCTTGAGTGTATATCTCTTAGCCTCCTGGTTCACGATCAGAGTTTTTGTGGTATAGGCTAGAATTATTGGCGGCCATTCCTGAGATCCGGGAAGTTTAAACCTTGTCTGTGGTATTCCGAGTAGGATCTGGGAAGGGATGACTGTGACGAGCTTCAAACTCGCGAGTGTTGGGCGTAGTGACAGACGCAAAAGGATCAATGGATCCTATTCCAACATGATCGAGAACTGACAGATGATTAGCCGTGCGGTGACAGCACATTTGGACCATTTTCACTGAGAGGACGAATGGTAGCCATTGACAACGGTGATCCCCCAACATAAAGCTTGCCATGGAAAGGAGTATGAATGATTGAATGAAGGCAGTAGGAAAGCAGAGATTCAGAAGGAGCAAAGCATCTCCATACGCTTATCTGAAATTCTCACCAATGGATTACATAAGTACTTCTATCTTATTTTATATTTTATTTATATTTTAATTATCAAAACTTCACAACCATTTGAATCCACTTGACTGAGATTTACAAGGATGACCATAGCTTGCTTCAAGCCGACAATCTCTGTGGGATCGACCCTTACTCACGTAAGGTTTATTACTTGGACGACCCAGTGCACTTGCTGGTTAGTTGTGCGGAGTTGTGAAAAAGAATTGAGATTATGAACGTGCGTACCAAGTTTTTGGCGCCATTTTAGAGATCACAATTTTGTGCACCAGAAACACAAGACACAACTCAGACACTTCTCATTCATAATTTAGGTTTAGATGTAGTTTCTAGAGAGAGAGGCTCTCTCCTCTCTCTAGGATTTATGATTTCTCTTAGTTTTAGGTTTATTTCTTCCCAATTCCAGGTTCAATGTTCCTTTAATTTAGTTTTTCTTCTACTTTTATTTATTCTAGCATTCTAGTTTATTTATTTTCCCAATTTGGTTTATGAACTCCATGTTAGATTTGATTTCTTTATTTAATACAATTTGAGGTATTTCATATTTATGATTTTAATTTAGATTTTTGCATTCTTAGCTTTGGTTGAGTAATTAGAGACGCTTGAGTTATCAAACTCCTTTGTTGACTGATAATTGGAATTTGCTGGTTGATTTGGATCCCTCTAAGCTAGTCTTTCCTTAGGAGTTGACTAGGACTTGAGGAATCAAATTGATTAGTCCATTTGACTTTCCTTTATTTAGTATGGATTAACTAAGTGTGAGCAACAAACAATTCTCATCACAATTGATAAGGATAACTAGGATAGGAGGTCCAGTTTCATACCTTGCCAAGAGTTTTCTTAATTATTAATTTACTTTCTTGCAATTTATTTTTCTTGTTCCTTATTCAAAAATCCCAAAAAGATAATCTTCCATAACCAATAATAAATACACCTCCCTGCAATTCCTTAAGAGACGACCCGAGGTTTAAATACTTCGGTTATTAATTTTATTGGGTTTGCTTTAGTGACAAACAAGTTTTTGTACGAAAGAATTATTGTTAGTTTAGAAACTATACTTACAACGTGATTACTTTTGTGAAATTCTTTACTAGCAAAAATCCGTTCGTCACCTGCTATCTAACAAATATTTGTCTAGAAACTAGATTTTTAACATCATTTTTTAGTATGCTAGGAGCAGCTTTACAATCAGTCCTAATTAAAAAGGTCTTATTAAACAGGTCTTCTTGAAATCACGAAATACATAAGAAAATAACTAGTATTTCTTTTTTAATATTGGCATAATTTTTTTGGGTCGAATTTCATATCCCAGAATGATATTTAACTATTTATTCTTTTGATGAGTTTGGAAGGACTTGTTTAAATATTCTCCCATACCCTAGTTCTGAGGCATCCGTCTTGACAATTAGATTTGTTTTAGGATCTGGAATACTTAGACAAGGGATCTCTTTAACTATAGTTTTAATTTTTCGAACTATCTTAGACATATCTTCTGTCCAAGGAAGAGGTTATTTTCTTAACCTTTTATATGAGGTTCACATAAAGTTCTTATTTCTGGTAAAAATTCTGCTACATAATTAAGGCATCTTAAGAATCTCTGCATTTATTTTTTGTCAATAATTTTATTTGGGAACTTTCCTGCAAACTCAACTGATCTTTTAATTAGAGTAATTATTTCTTGAAAAATTTCATACCCCAAAAATCTTACTCTTATTATAAATATTTTCATTTTCTTTTTAAATAAGACAAGACCATTTTCTTTGATAATATTGATGAATTTTTCTAGGTGCTGAATATGTTTGTTAATTCCTTTAGAATATACAAGTACGTCATCTAAGTAAATTATAGTGAAATCTATATATGAGTAAAAAATATTATTCATAATTTCTTGAAACTCACTTTGTGCATTTTTTAATCCTTAAGACATTACATTCTAATCATAATATCCAAAGGATGCGATAAAAGATGTTTTATATCTATCTTTCTCTTTTACTAATATTTGATAATATCCAGATTTTAGGTCAAATTTAGAAAAGATAGTAGCATTACTTAATCTTTTAATTAAGTCATTTTTGTTGGGTAAGGAATATTTTTTTCTATTTTAAGGCTTTATTTTAGAAGCTTGTAATTAATTACTAACCTTGAAGCTACTCTTTTAATTTCTGAAGCCTTCATTACAATCCTTGCTCTACCTATGTAGGTGCTTCACACCGCAATCTAGAGTAAGTGGGACAACGCCTCAACCTTGCATCTACACAGGCATTTGCCTTTCACCACATTCTGAAATAAGTGGGACAACGCCTCAATCCTCACATCTATCTAGGCAGGTGTTTAAAATCTCAATCTGGAGTAAGTAGGGTGAACCACAACCCTTATGTCCAAGTGTCTCAAACCTCAACCCGGAGCCAGTGGGACTACGCCACAATCCTTGCATCTACCCAGACAGGTAATCAATAATCATAATCAAACTCAATTCATAATCATAATCGAAATCATTTTCATAATTCTTTACAATCGCATTTATCATTAATCATAATCACTTTATAGGCTAACGAGCCAAACTTCCATAATCCTCCGTTTTAATTTAAAGTATTCCCAAGATCTTCAACCATTATCTCAAAATTAAATGAGTTAAATCATAAACTAATTTTTCAAATTAAAAAAATTATAAAACTAATTTTGTTTAACCTTGAATAATTAATTTCATTACTTTAAATTCATTAAAATTTTTAAACCATAACTCTTTAATTTGAATCAATTAAGTAAACTCATTTTTGAGTTAATCAAGTTTCCAAAACCGATTTCAATTTCATTCTTAAGTTTAAAACATTATCAAAAGACTTGGAAATCATTCCGTTTCGCCAAATCAAATTCGAATACTTTAACTTCTCTTTCAAACTCAAAACTTTTTCGCAAAGACTCGAAAAATTCTTTATTTTTAAACACATACTTACATTACTTTATTTTTCATTAAAATTCTCAAAACATCACTTTTTAATTCATATTAATTCAATAAAACTCATTTCCGTTCAATTAAATTCTCAAATCATAATTCTTTTTATAATTAATTAAAGTAAAGTAAGTTAAATCTCCAATTCACTTCTATTACTTTAGTTTTCTCTAAAACTCCTCAAAAACATAATCCTTAAACCAAAATTAATCAAACAAACTCATTTCTGTTCAATTAAATACCCCAGAACTAATTTCAACTTTATTTCTTTAATTTAAGACTTTCTCCCATAAGAGATTTAAAGATCGTTTCATTTTACCAATCAAATTTCAATTATTCAAATTCACTTAAATACTTATAAAAATTTTGGCAGCATCTCCTCTAAAACCCGGACTTTACCACCCTTCAAGGGTTTCCTCCAAACATCTCTCAGACCCTTCTCAACCATTTTCAACATCAAATCATTTTCAATTATCAAATCATTTCTAATATCAAATTATTTCCAATATTAAACCAATTCATCACTGAAGTTGGTCGCTCCTAATTTATCACTGCTTCAACCTTAGTAGGATCTACTGCTATTCCCTGTTTACTCACCACGTGGCCAAGAAATTTCACTTCAGACTTTCAGAACTCACACTTGGATAGCTTGGCATACAACTTCTTATCCTTCAAGATTTGCAGCATCGTCCATAAGTGATCCGCATGCTCATCCTCTGTCTTAGAGTAAATAAGAATGTCATCGATAAACACAACAACAAACTTATTCAGATATGGATGGAAAATCCTATTCATGTAATCCATGAATATCGCTGGAGCATTAGTCAGTCCGAAGGATATTACTGTGTATTCATAGTGACCATAGCGCGTCCTAAAGGCAGTTTTGGGAATATTCTCATCTCTGACCCTTATCTGATGGTATCCGGATCGTAGATCAATCTTTAGAGAACACTCCAGCTCCCTGTAACTGGTCCATAAGGTCGTCAATTCTTGGCAACGGGTATTTATTCTTCACAGTAATCTTATTTAGCTACCGATAGTCAACACATTAGCGCATACTCCCGTCTTTCTTCTTCACCAGTAACACTGGTGCGCCCCACGGAGAAACACTTGGTCAGATAAAGTTCTTACCCAACAGATCTTCTAGCTGAGACTTCAGCTCAGCCATTTCTAGAGGTGACATCCTATAAGGAGCACTCGAGATGGGTCCGGCCCTAGGTATTAATTCAATAGCAAACTCAACCTCTCGGTTAGGTGAAAATTCATCACTATCGTCGGGAAACACCTCCGGAAACTCACACACAACCGGAATTTGCTCCAAGCTTTGATTATCACCCAAAACATCCGCAGTTAACGACATGATACCCTGACATTCAGCCCCAGAATAATTCACCATCATGGAATTCAGATAGTAATGATTCGCCACAACTGGCCCTTCTGTGTCTTCTGGCATAAAGCACACTAATTTTGCAGAACAATCGAGTAGAACATGGTTCTTAGATAACCAGTCCAACCCCAGAATGAGATCAAGACTAGTCATTGGCAGACAAATTAAGTCATGCATGAATTCACGCTATTGTATTCGAAATGGAACTTGTGGGACCCTAACCTCGTCACCATAGCCTCATGGGTAGTATTATACACCTTTAAGTCATACTCCAGGATTACTATCTTCAATCCTAACTCATCAGCCTTCTCAAATGCAATAAATGAATGTGTAGCTCCAGAATCAAATAAGGCATTCAAAGTTTTACCGGCCATCTCACAGTTACCTCTAATTAGTGTCTCTGACCCCTCATCGCCTTATTGCAGAAGTAGTGTATACTCTCTCCGGCTGCTGCACCCTGCCAGTCTCATACCTCTTCTTCTCTCGAGCTGTCTACAGGAATAACATACTCTAGTTCCAAACCTGCATGGAACTTCTAAATGGTACTTCCCACATCTATGACAACTCAAATCCTGCTGTGGCTGCTTCCCATGCCTCCTTCCCTAATTGGCATTGGTATTTGGCCTCCTGAAGTTGCCTTGTCCCTGATTATTCTGAGGGACAAAGCCGCCACACTTAAATTGTCTGCCCCTTGGTGCAAAATTCCTCCCTAAAGTCCTCTGGAAAGGCATCCTCATACTTCCCTTTTCTGCTGCAGCCTTTCTCACACATTCCTCAGCCACCCTGCTCTTATTCACAAGTTCAGAGAACACCCGAATCTCCATAGGTGCTACGAAGCTCAGAATGTCACTCCGAAGGCCTCCTTCATACTTGATGCATTTTCACTCAGCAAAGTTCTTAGGAGCCCCCTGACAAATCCGTGAAAAACAGCACAACTCAAATCTGCTAGTGTACTCAGTAATGGTCATCTGGCCCTGTTTCAGCTGAAGCAGTTCAAGTTCCTTGCCATTCCTGACTAAACTGGGAAAATATTTCTTATAAAATTCTATTTGGAACAACTCCCAAGAGATTACAACCCCATCAGGCTGCAGAATACGCCTCATGCCCTGCTACCAATGCTGAGCCTCACCTTGTAGCTAGTAGGTTCCAAACTTAACCCATTGTTCCTCAGGAACCTGCTGAGCCTGTAATGCTCGCTTTATGGCTTGGATCCAGTTATCCGCATCGGTAGGGTTCGAGGTTCCTCTGAAAGTCGGAGGATGAACCTTCAGAAAGGAGGAAAGTGTCATAGGACCATCATCGCCGTTGTTGCCATTATTCTCATTGTTTATTTGGTTTCCCAGGGTTTCGGCTGTCGCTTGCATCGCTGAGGCCATATTCCCTAGAGCAGCCATGAAGTCTACAGGGCTAGGATTATTCCATGTCGCTTCAGGCATAGCATTGCCTAGTCTGTCTCTACCTCGCCTGCATCCGCGTTCGCGAGTCGACATCTGGTTCCTATACACACCAAACAAGTGATATCAAGTTGATCAGTCTCAATATCACAAGTCTAGTGCTTTAAGTCCCAAATGCATGCTCATGAACGTTTATGCCACATATATTAGTTAGATATCCTAATAGCACATAGACACATACGCAGAGAATGCACAGAAGCACAGTCAGTTCGTGCTCAGGCTCTATAGGAACGAACTGCTCTGATACCATAATGTAACGCCCTACTACTTAGAGTTTTACACTTAAGTCGTAGAACAGAGGTAGTGTGGTGTTACGGACTTCTAATAAGGAAATATTTACAATTAATAGTGGAAAGATATAATATACTAGGAGCCTTAAAAAACGGATAAAGAAAATCGTAAAATAAAAAGCGCAACACTCAGAGAGCGGGATTACTTGCGTGCTAAGAAACCTAAAGGTTAAAGATATGAGAAAGCGAAGGAGTGAATAGAGAGCCAAGAATATAGCATAACTAGCTCCTGACTCAGCCTGCGAAGCCAAAGCTGGCCGAAGAATATATACATACATATACAGGTATCCCAAAAATACTCAAAATACAGGACTCAGACCCTAACTCTCCCTCAACCTCTATGAGGAACAAAATAATTAAGTTTCTTGGAGAGAAAGCTAAGTAACTAAGTATATAAATACATAAGCTGATAAACCAAAATATCCCAGGGACTACTCCGCTTCAGGAATCTAGACGCCTAGCGAGGAGCCTCTCGACCTGCATCTAAAAATAGCAACACAGCATGGTAAAGGTGCCACACATATAATATATAAGGTCATGGAAATGCCAGAGGCAATCCTAGAACTCCAACATGCAGTTATAAAACTTAAACTCTAAGCAGAAGCCATAAAAGGGGTAGGTGACCTAAGAATCCAAAACTTACCTACTTTAAACCTAACATTAACACCTAACCAATCCACCCTTCCTCTGCTCCTCCATCACCATTGATTCAGCAGAGACGAACAAACAAATAGTTTCACGCACAAGTAAGAAACAGGTAGTGCAAATATCAAATATACAGTTAGCATGGTATATTTTCAGTTAGGCAATCCCAAGTAATGCATAGCAAACAAAACAAACAAATGCACATGATGTATGACTGTCCTATGGTTGATGAGGCTCATCTGTCGGTTATCCAGCCAACCCGACAAGCCCGAAAACCTTAGACGGTCCCTCGTCGCGCATCCCCATGAGTCTATGCATAGATTTCTCATTCATTCATCATTTAATCATTCATTCATATATCACTCAATGGGGGATATCCATTCCCGGGAATTTATACGTGCCCGGTCACCCTTACGACGTAGGGTCAATAGAGTATCGAGTTTCAACCTGGAACACATAGTGGCAAGCCACGGTTCTGTTACCCAGGGAAACTCGTGTCTCAGATATCATCATTTCATAAGCCGTTTGATATTCATAATCATAGAATAATCATTCATCAAAGCCATGACATCATAACTTCATTTAACATCTACATCTCTTTCTTATATTTCATCATGTTTACCTCTTTCTTCTTCCCCAAGCTACCTCAAATTCCTAACTTCCACTAAGTACTAAGCTTACTATTAAAATCTAAGGTTAACAGGGCAAAGCTAGAGGTTTAAGCGTTTAAAACCATGTTTAGATCATAAAAACACAGGTGCTGAAAAACAGAGTGTGTGCGTACGCACACATGTGTTCGTGCGGACAGCTTAACAAGAAAACAGAACGTGTGCGTGCGCACGAGTGCGTGTGTGCACACACCAGCCAGAAATTACTTGGTGTATGTGCATGCACCTCACTCCCTGCGAGCGCCACCAACAGAAAGCATATCCTGGTGTGTGCGTGCGCACAAGAGCGTGCGTACGCACACTTTCTGAAAATTACCAGGTGTGCGTACGCACAAAGGCGTGCGTAGGCACACGCAAAATTTCTGCTTCTGTTGGGTGCGTTCGCACAACAGTGTGCGTGGGCACAAACCAGAAAACATGATTCTGCTGCAACTTTGAAAATTTCAGTTTTTCGCACCGGATTTCTGGCGTCCATAACTTCCTCTACAGAATTTAGTTTTCTGCAAACCCTATATCAATCTCAAGCTTATAAAACATTCTTTAATTCAAAACAAACCTCATTTTCATCCAAAATTTGAGGAGCAAGTTATGGACTACCAAAGTTCATCAAAAATCAATTTTTACCAAAACATGCCAAACCCCATTTTTACCCAAAATCACATTCCCTTTTCAAAACTCAATCTCATTTAGCTCAGCATACCATAACCATCAATACAACTTACCCTTCACCATAACACAACAATTCTTGCAACCCTTGCATTTTCTTAGCTCAATAACACCTTATTTCAATCCAACTTTACAAGTTTTACTCACAAACTAACATATTATTCCATATACACATATTGTCATCATCATAAAATTCTTCAACCATCATCATAACATTAATCAAGATAACAATACCAACAAATCCAAATAAACACCACTCAATCTCAACCATATCATTACATTGCCATAATCATAAATCCTTCGTCCATCATCATTATTCTAGCATTTATATATATTTACATTCAACTCACATTATCAATTACTCAACACATGCCCACATCAACTTATCCATCAATATCATAAAGACTAATCATTTAACATATTTAATCACTTCAACTTATCCTATAGTTCCCTAGCCTAAGTTTTTACAAAACCTTATATATTAAACGCACGAAACCTAAACCATACCTTGGCCGATCACCACGTTTAGTCCAAGGCAGCCACACTAGTCACATACACAGCCCCTCAAGCGTGAGAAATCAACCAAAATCTTAGCACCAATCATCCACCAAGCCTCCAAATGCCCACAGTTCAATTCCAATGCACAAATATATACTTAATTCACACCTAATACACATGTATACTTCAAATTCAGATTTCACATAATAAAATCAAGAGTTGACTAAGGTTTAGGTGATTCGTACCGCACCCACACGCATAGCAACTCAAACCCGATAAGCTCCGCAAGCTAAATTGAACCTAGAACCCCGAATTTGGCAAAATCTCATTACAAGGCTTAATTCAAGAATCAAGAAAGGGGTAGAAAATTTGAGATGGAATTGAGACTTACCTATGAAATTGATCCAATAGAAACGTAGAGCTCGACGTGCCGAACACGTTGCTGCAAACGGTGCGGCGATTGGAGCTCGGACGGAGAAGTTACGGTGAATTGAAGTATAGGTGAGGGTTTGGTGAGCTCTCCTCTCTCCCAAAGTTGTTCAGCGTTTTTGTTGCTGAATGGGGAAGGAGATGATTCTGCCCCTTTTAAATTATGGGTCCGGTTGAACCCACGGGCCCGGTTTGGACCTAATTCAACCGGTTCGGCCCATCTGGTCCAATTTTGGGCCAAATTTTTTCGAAATTGGTTTTAAAATTCTCGTTTTGAAGAGCTCTATCCTATTTTGATATTAGATTTATATTTTTTATTTTTTTAATTAAAATTTAATTTATTGACTAATTATTTACTAATTTTAGCGAGGTTTACAGATATTAACAAGACAATACATCAGGATGAAGGTGAGGCTTTACGGTGCACTAAACGCCTCTGTATTGATCGAAAACTAGAACATCGAACATTTTAGTTCCCAAGTTTGATAGCTGAGACAATGAAAAAAAAAGCTATGCAAATTCGAATTAAGATTCTTACTACGAAAAGCCAACAGAAGAGTTATGTGGACTTGAATTAATGGCAAGGACGGACTATTTCAGATTCTGAAGAGAATTGGGCTAGTGGCATATCGGGTAACTCTATCTCCACATCTTTCAAATCGGTACGACGTGTTTCACGTCTCAGTTTTAGGAGTACACTTCTGATGTCAATCACGTATTAGAACTTAAACCAGCATAATTGAAGGAGAATCTAACGCTTCAAGTAACTTCGGTTAGAATTGATAATATGATATTGGGGCTAAGCGACTACGTAGAGGAGGAGTTTTTGTTAGCAGAGGATGCTGAAAGTAGAACTAGAATTGGAGAACACACCTGAGAACTCGAACCGAATATGCGGAAGGGCTACCCACATCTCTTTTCAGGTAACTAAATCTGAATTTTGAGGGCAAAATTCTTAATTAGGTGGGTAGGATGTAAATCCCATAAAATTAGCAAATAATTAATCAATAAATTAATCTTTAATAAAAGAAACTAGAAATATAAATTTTATAGTAAAATAAGTTAGAGCTAATTAAAATAAGAATTTCGACACTAATTTCAAAGAATTTGGTCCAAAATTGGGCCGAACGGACTGAACTGATCAAACCGGGCCCAACCAACCCACCTAACTTAATGAGCTTCAGCTCATTCTCTCTCTCTCTCTCTCCACATGCAAAACATAGAAGCTCATCCAAGAGGGAGGAAAGAACACTCTCAAGCTTGCAAACCCTCACTCCTTTGATTCCACATAACTTTTTTGCTCCGAGCTCCGATCCCGCACCATTTGTGGCCACGCGACCGCAGCGTCGAGCTCTACAAAACCCATATAACAAAGTTACTGGTAAGCCTCACTTTCATTCCCAGCTGTTCACCCTTTAGTTTGAAAGTCTTGGGCTTTGGTGTTGAGATTTTGTGTAATTCGGTGTTTAGGATCAAATTACTTGGTGGACTTGCCGGGTCTTATTCCAATTCTCCTTTGGTGAGGTGAGAACCCTTAAACCCTATTGGATTTTCTTGATTATATGTGTTTGGGTATTGAAATTTAGTATATGGAAGTGGTAATGTGAATTAGGTGGGTATATATGTGAATAGGAGCTTAATTGCAAATGTTGGATGCTTGGTGAAACTTTGGAGGCTGAATTTCGGTGGTTGAACTTGTGAGCTTGCTTTGTGGGGTTTGTCTTGGGTTATACGAGAAAGTCGGTCAAGATATGGTTTACGTTTCTCGTATTTAATATATAATGTCTTGTGAAAATTTAGGCTAGATAACCATAGGATAGGTTGGAATGCATGATTGTGCTTAATGCTTAGAAAAATTTATGAAGGATGTTGGATGAGTATGAGAATAGATTGATGGTTATTGCTTGTGGTTGATGATGTTGTAGTGAGAATTTATGAATATGAATTATTATTGTTGTACCATTGATGTATAATATTGTTTTGGATATGGATTGTTGGATTGGAGTGGTTGAAATGATGTGTTGTATACTATGGAAAAAAATGAGGATGTGGAGAAGGTAATTTGGATGGTTTTAAATGTTGTGTAAAACCTTGGAATTGTTGGGTGAAAATCTTGTTTTGGTGAAAATAGAGGTTTGGAATTTTTGTGAAATATTGATTTTTGGCCGAATTTTGGCGAGCCATAACTTGGCTTTTGGGATTTGACATTTTGTTCCATTTTGTTATATTATATGTATAGACTCCCCCTATGTATATATGCTTTACCATTGCACCTCATAGAGGTTTTTGGAGAACCAGGGTCTCATCTCATGTATGTATTTTGGGTTATGGTTCTATATATATATATATATGACTATTCTCTGGCCAGCCTTAGCTTCGTAGACTGAGTTCAGAGCTTGACATTTTGTACTCTTGACCTTCTACTCTTGCTTTTATATATATGTTTATGAACCTTAGTTTTCTTCGTACGCAAGTAATCTCTTTCCTGAGTGTTGCGCTTTTAATTTTGTGATTTTGCTTTACCCATTCTTCAAGGCTCCTAGTATATTACATTCTTTCGACTATTATACGTATTTATATTTTTATTTTAGAGGTTGTAGCACCTCACCACCTCTGCTTTACATCCTAGATGTAAAGCTCCGTGTGGTAGGGTGTTACACTTGGAGCTGGATTTATAAGAGTTTCTCCTATATTAGTTGAATAAACCTTCCTTTTCTTTGATCTAGAATGAGGCGGGAGTTTGGTAAGCACACCGCTGTCCGTTGATGAACGTACCGCGGACTCAACATTTTCACCTCCAACTTTAGGTGTGAGTTCATTGCTTGTTGGCTGCATACTGATAAACTCCAATTTTGTGGTTTATCTTATGTTGATTTTAGGGAATTTTATCATCTTTTCTCACATTTATTTAATGAAATGGCATGGTTTTGTGAATTTCTTCTAATTTGAGCTTAAGAGTAAAAACATGCTTTTTAGGCCTTTAAATTGCTAATTTTAATTCACTTTGATTCCATTCGATACCTTGATAAATTTGTTAAGTGATTTCAGGATTAGAAGGTAAAGATTGGGTTGAAGGAATGAAGAAAAAGCATGAAAAAATGGAGAATTCATGAAGAAATGAGGATTTGTTGAACTGAAGGCCACGCGAATGCATCACCCACGTGTACGCGTGAGAAGAAGATTTGCCAGTGACGCGTACGCGTCACCCACGCGCACACGTGACCAAAGAATTATCAAGTGACGCGCACGCGCACGCGTGATGTTGGTCACGTGACTCACTTAAAGGCAAAACCCTGGGGGTGATTTCTGAGCTCAAGGAGGCCCAAATCCAACTCATTTTTGATGCTTTTGAACCTAAGGATGGCAAGGGAATGGGAGGGGAGAAGTCATAGTGTAGTTTTCATCATGTTGTAGTTAGAATTCTAGAGAGAGAAGTTCTCCTTTCTCTCTAGAATTTAGGGTAGTTTAGGTTTAATTCTCTTAGATCCAACTTCCAATTCTTGTTTTGATTTAGTTTTTCCCTTTTAATTTCTTGTTGTTACTTCTTCATTCTTCTAGTTTTACTTATCATTTCCTTTATTTTGTTGCTTTTATATTCATGCACTCTTGTGGATTTAATTTTCCTTTAATGCAATTTCATGTTTTCATGTCCTTTTTATGTTTATCTTAATTGCTATTATTGATTTTTTGCTTGTGTTAGTTGTAGCTTTTATTAATTCTTGCATTTTATGATGTTTACTTTTATTGCACTCTAGGTGTTTGTTGAAATATTTTCTCTAGTTTTTGAGTAGTTTTCTTTACTCTTGGCCTAGGCTAAGGGAATTGAGTGACCTTGAGTCATTGGGTCTCAACGAATTGGTGATTTGAGAACCCTATATGGTCAATTTGATAACCATTGACTCTAGCCTACTACTAAGTTAATTAGTAGCTAGGTTAGGACTTATGGATTGATGTTGATCAAGCCTATTTGACGTACTTAATGCGTTGAGGTAGACATTATACTTACTTCAAGCATAGAAGTAGACTAAATGGGTTGGTCCCTCATAACTGTCAATATATAGTTTGTAGACAAGGATGGTGATCTCAATTCCCATGTCTAGCCAAGAGTTCTTTCCCTTTCTTTTATTAATATTTGTCATTTACTTTCTTGTTATTATATTTTCTTGTCAATTACAAATCAAACCCCCTTGTTCTTCATAGCAAATAATTGATCACTTCATTACAATTCCTTGTGGGACGATCCGAGGTTTGAATACTTCAGTTAATTTTCATTGAGGTTTGTACTTGTGACAACTAAAACAATTAAAATTTGATGTGAAAGTTATTTGTTGGTTTGGAGCTATGCTTACAACGAAGTTCTTATTTCTATTAAGAGAAATTTTAGACCGACAATAATTCTTTGTATCAAAATTTTGGCGCTGTTGCCGGGAAATTGCAATGGTGTTATATTATTGGCTATTGTGAATATGTGAATATGTTTGCCTTTTGCTTGTTTGTTAGTTTTTGCTAAATTTAGGACTTTGTTGCTTGTTTTTGTTAGCTTGTATTTTTATTTGCCACTATGAATTCTCACCCCTTTGGCTATGAGTTTGGTATAAATTATGTTGTAGAAAATGGAAACTACATGCATCAAGGATGGAACAATCAAGGATGGGAGGAGACTCAAGGGATTGATCAACCTTCTTGGAAACAACCTTCTCCGGTCCCTTATAGGTATAATTCCACTTCTAATGCATATTTATCTAATGGATGTGGTGATCTTCGTTGTGGTTGTCAACAACCACCACCATATGCCTATGAATCACCTCCTCAACATGGTTTTGAACCACCTTACTCACAAGCCCCCTACCACCAAACACCTCATTATGACCCTAATCTTTATCCACCATACCAACCACCTTATGAGCCATATGAACCATACATGGAACCACCACCATTCCAACACAATTACTCCCAAGAACCACCTCCATATACACCATCTCCATACCCTTACCAAGATGAACCACCTTCCAATTATGAGCCCTTTCCCCCAAACAATGAACCTTCTCTTACACCACCTCCAATGGATGAGTCTCTCCATACCTTCAAGCTAGCACAATAAAGAGATATTAGCTCTTACCTCCAAAGGCAAAAAGAGACACAAAAGGAGTTCAAGAAGATAGAAGCTGTGCTTGCCACCGTGGCGGAAGCCGTTCGCAACATGGTCTCCTCCTGCCTAAGCCTATGCGATCAAGGTACTCCCATTGTTGAATGTGGAGAAGCAATCAAGGAACATAGTGAGGGAGTGAGTTTGGTGCTTCAAGGTGGAGAAGAGGAGTTGAAGCAAGGAGTGCAACAAGAGGAGAGGGTAGAGATTATTGAAAAGGAAGGAGTGGTTAAAGACCTAGGAGATGTTGGAAGTCCATAGAATGTAGAATTAGAGAGCCCTCTTCCAAGAAGCTTGATATTGATGTTGAGGAGGGTGTACAACCTCCAAAGCATATCATGATTGAAGACTTTGAAGAGGTTGATCAAGAGATGGATTCAATCATTGAGAAGTTCCTATCTACAATTGAATCCTCTCCCATTGGGCTTGACATAGAGAGTAAAGAAGAAGATACCTCACCTCTCATACCCTTGGTAAGCAATGAAGAAGAGATCGAATTGGAAGGAAGTTACCAAGAGGAAGAGGTTGAGCAAGAAGTAAGCTCCATTATTGAGGATAATGCCATACCAACCAATATGTCTTTTGGAATTGATGAACCTCCCTCATTGTGTTATGAAATTGATGACAAGGAGGACCATGCACAACCTTCGACACATGGTTTGAGCAATGAGGGGTGTATAGAAGAAGTTGGTGAGCAAGGAATTGAAATTGAAGAAGCTTGCAAATAGGTGTAGATAGTCAAGGAAGAGCACAAGGGAGTGGAACTTGCAAGATCATTGGAACCACCCCTTCCTAAGTCACCATCCAACATAACATTCAAGTGGGTAAACTTCTTATCCCTAAGCTTTACTTTCTCACTTGAATATGGTTTGATTGAAAATGATGGTCAATTTAGAGCTCTTTGTGGAGTTAAGAGTATGAGAGAATTGTGTAGTGGTTGGAATAATAATGTTAGGCTCATAAAGGTTGAATCCTCAAGGCATAGGTCCCATGGTTGGAAGAGTGCTAAATTGTATGGGTCTAGGAGGAGAATTTGGTGCCCCAATGAGAATTCTATGTGTCTACCACCCGAATAGAACAATGATAATCAATTAAAAGATGGGTGTGAAAATAAGGTATGGGATCTCGGATCACAACATGAAGACCAATTTTGGGAGCTCATACCTTGGGAAGAACTTCACCCAAGCTTGGTGAAGATGGTTGGAAATTCTGACAACCAATTGAGGAGCAAGCATTCTTGGAGGTTCAAGGATGAATACAAGCATAAACCACCTTGACAAGGAGCCTCCCAAATGTCCAACTTAAGGACTTAAACTAAAAGTGCTAGGTGGGAGACACCCCACCATGGTAAACTCTTTCCATTCTCTTGTATATATAATCAATGAATGAATTGAGTTGCCATTGTTAGGTAGTTTTCTTCTTTGCATACTCTTATTTTAGTGTTTTAGTTGCTAGTTTGTTTGATTAGATTTATGCTTTAAGTTGTAGAATAGTTGTTAAATGATATTTTGCTTGAAGTATAAGTTTTGTTTGTTTTGTATTTAAAAATTTTTCAAAAAACCAAAAAATTTGTTGTTAAATTTGGATTTTGGTTGCTTTAGAATAATTATAGATTAAGAGAGTGCCCTATTTCTGTTTTTATGTTTCTAAAAAGAAAAAAAGGTGCACGCCATGCGTAAGCATGGCCGACGCACACGCGTCGTGTGCCATATTTGGACTCCTAGTACAAAAACTAGAGAGTTGCACTGGAGTGGTGCTGGTCTTGTGCGAATAGCACAATTTGACACCCACGCGTACGCGAGTCTGACGCTTACGCGTCACCTGTACTTTTTGCATTCCACGCGTACGCGTGGGCAACGTGTAAGACCCAGAACTTTTGAAAAAGGGCTATTATCAGCTAATCTCAAATTCAGTATTTTTGTAGCTTTAATTTCAGAAATTATTTTATTAAAGGTAATTAAGGCAAGTTTCGATTTATTGAATTTGAGATAAGTTATGATTATTATCCAATTTTATAATTATTGGAATATTTTCTATATTCAAATTATAAAGTTGGTAGTTATGAAATAATAAGGATTTTATATGATTTGGATTAGATAAGTAATATTTTAAATATTAATACTGCTACTTTAGAAAAATAAAGGGTTTAATTATATTATTTCTAATTATTTTGATTTAGGAATTTTATGGAAAATAATTTGTGAAATTGATGAGCAAATAGTATTTTTCCATATACAATTAGTGTTGGATTTACATTGGGTTTCAATTACTATATTATTCCCAATTTTATGTGAAATTACCATAATGCCCTTAACCCTAATTTTCAAAATGAAACCCTAAAACCCTAACCCGATTACCCGGTTTCCCCATCAGTAACGCACCTCTTCTCCCCTTATCTCCATTCACGCGCAGCAGCAGTAGGGGAAAAAGGAACCAGGCAGCAGCCTCACCTCCCTCAACACAGTTTTTCCCCTTAACCCTGCCCTATCTTCCCTTTCACCTTCAGCAAGTTCACCGAAATTGAAGCCCATAGCAGGACCCATGATTTTCTTTTCTTGTTCCATGGAGGAAGGAAATAGAATCAGGAAAGGGGGATCGAGCCAGAAGAAGGGAAGGAGATGGAAAGGGCTTGGCGCCGCCGTTCAGTTTGCCACCATGCCGCACCGTCATCCAGCTGGTTGCGTTTGCTGCCTCACCACCGCCGTTTTCGCATGCGTCGCCGTCTCGTAGAGCCGCACCTTGCTGCCGATCTGTCACTGCGCTGCAGCATCGTCATGGATGAAGCATCTGCCACCGCCATGAAATGCGTGACTGTGAGGGAGATCGGCAGAGGGAAGGTACTGTTCACGCGGCCGAACCTCCCTGCTTCAGATCCATCACCGCCCAGCCGTCCCTGTCACTTACTCCTTTGCCGTTGAAGGTGGTCAGTCACCGATCGGGTCTAGGGGAGAGCGAACGCGATAGCCAGAGAGAAAAACAACGCTGCTGCCATCGCTGCTGTCACCGTGGTGGTCGCCGTCGCTAGGGTCGCCCTTGCCCCCACCAGAGTTCGCCGCTGCTGATGATGGTGAGCCAAGCTGCCGCGGCAGAAAGGGGTTTCGACCACTGCAGGTGTCGCTGCCGGAGAAAGGAGCCGCATCTCTGTGATTTTGACCGCCGGGGATGGTCCTGTGACTTCTGGGATCACCGCCGGAGCTCCAGGCTGAGCTTCTGCTACTTGAGACCTTGCTGCCGTCGCCGGAAAAGTATGCTGGTAAGAGTTTTATTTGAGGTTTCTGCCTTTTGCATTTCGAGAAGGTTTTAACGTTGCGCAGTCTTTATAGTGATCTACCGTAGCTTCTGGCCGCCGCGGGAGCTGTTGCGGGGCCTGTTCGAAATCGCAGCTGCTTCGTTTCGCTAGTTCAGTAAGTATTTATGTTTCGGAAAATCTCGCGTTAGTATTCTGTTGTGTTCGATTAATGAATGAGTTTTGATAACATGGGGTTGAGTCCTGATTATTGTATGTTGCGATTAGTGTTGCTATGGTTATTGCGAACGTGACTGGGAGGTAAGGTTTTGGTTGCCGTCAGTTCGGGTTGAGGCGAAAAGGACTTGATGAGGCGTTTGGGTTATGGATTTGCGTTTTGAGGTAGGGGCGCTTTCTAAAAACTATATTTTAAGTATTGGAATTATTACATATGGATACTGTTGTGAGATATTGTGTATTTGGTGATTGTATCTGCCTTATGTGTTATTTGATTGACTCGAGTGATTATGGATGTTGGTTTGGTTGAATTGTTGTGCGGCTTTGTGAAATGTAATGTTTTGAAGTGATTCTTTAAAGATTTGAAATCTGAGTTTAATCCGTTGAGGATTGATTTGATTTGAGTCAACTATTTGATGATGTGAAAAGTCGAATGCACTTTTGAATTCAGCCTGGTTTACTTTAATTGACTTGATCTTGGACAAATGATTTGTTACTGAACCGTTTCTTTAAAGCTTTGGAAATGAGTTAAATCGGTTGATATTGAGTTGATTTTGAAATGGTTTTCTTGAGATATGCCACTGAGGCGACTGTTGGATTTAGCTTGCTTTGAATTGATTTCTGGTTTTGAGCTGTTGAAAAGGAATGAGAAACGGTTTAGTTGGGACCTGAACTGGGTGGCAAAAGTCCAAGTTTTAGGGAAGGTGCTGCCGAAATTTCTACAAAATCCTAGTCTTGTTTGAAAAGTTATTTAAAAAGGATTGGATTTGAGAAGTTGTATTATTTGATTTATTAAGAGAATATTTATATTTTCAAACTTAATTTATTTAGTGAACTTTATGCCTTGAGTTTGACTTATTTAGAAATGAACTATTTTTATCGTTTGAATCACTGAAGGAAAGAATGATGCTCTAATATTGATTTCAATATAAAAAGGAGCTTTTAGTGATTTCAAAGGAATCTAGACTTTTGATTGAGTAATTAAGTTTGAGGCATTTTGGAAGAGTTAGAAAAATGGGTTCCAAAAAGAAATCTGAAAGTGGTTTGATTCAAATGAACCGGTTCCTTTTCAAATGAGTTAATTTTTGGACCGGGTTGGAACTTGTGATTTTGTATGGTCGGTTTCATAATAAATTCAGTTTTATCTACTTGAACCGAGAATCCATGATTTTAAGAGTTTCAATGAATTTAAGGAATTGATATAGGTTGACCTTCCCTAAAGACTTGGGACTCTGCCGAGAAGCTTTTGTTATAAAATCCCATTGTTGGACGGGTGGTTTTTAATACTTTGAAATAAATCCTTAACTTGCCATGGTTTTGGAAGTTTTGGAAAGAGAATGCCGAGGGTGGCTTTGTTTTAAACAAGGAACTCACTTTGAGTAAATTTGGCTTATGAGCCTGAGATGATTTGAGAAATGAGATCTTTAAAGCCAAGGCTGAAAAGAGTTGAAATTTGATTTCAAAGTGAAATGGCTTGAGAAAAGTGATTTGTGGTTTAAATGCCGGTTTTATGAATTTGATGATGTTGAATGGTTGAAGTGCTGTTTTGTTATGGGCCGGAATGGCTGTGTATGATTATGAATATTGGCTGGTTCTGGATTAAACCGTAAGCCGGAATGGCTGTATATGATATTGGTTTATGGCTGATTGCCGAATAAGTTATGGGCCGTATGACTGACTATGAATTATGAATTTAAGCCGGATGGCTGAGATGGATGTTGATCCATGGCTGGGACTGAATGAATATATGCTTGAGATACCTGGGTAGTAGCAAGGGTTGTGGTTCGTTCCACTCACTCCAGTTTGAGCTTTTAAACACCCGCCTGGGTAGTAGCCGCAGTAGTGGTTATTCCACTGGCTCTGGGTTGAGCGGGTAGTAGCAATGGGGTTGTAGCTCAAACCTACTTGCTCCGCGATGGGTGTTTCTGTCCATGGTTAGCTACCAGGATGTGTCGGGTTGGCTATATAACCGACAGATGATATCATCAGCCACTAGGGACAGGCATGCATCATATGCATCTATGTGACATTGTTTGGGTTTGCATATTGTACTTGGTTTGCCTTTGTGACTACTTGTGATTAACTGCTATTTGTTCTACTTGCTATAACTGTTTGTTTGTGCTTGAACTTCCTATCTGTGTTTGCAACTGGGACTCTGTTGGATTGTGGTGATTGGTTGTTGGTTGGATTGTTTGGGCCTAGGGCCGTGGTTGAATTGAGATGGACCGATGGTTGGTTTCGGTTTTGTGGTTATGATTTGGAAATGTATGAAAGGCTAATTTGGTTTAGCATAGATAAACCTTTTGAAACACTTTTGAATATTGTTTTAAAAGAACAGTTTCCTCCTTCAGAAAAGGATTTCAGATTTCTCTTTATTGTAAACCTTTATTTTTGAAAAAGGGGCATAAGACGATTATTAATCACTGGTACGGTTTATCTTCACGTATCCTATTACGGTAATTCCCAAAAACTCTCTGCTGAGAACCCTTTCGAGGATGATGTTCTCACCCCCCTACATTTTTCCCCTTTCAGGATATGGGCGCAGAAGTTACGAAGAGTTTATTTAGTTGTTGAGATGCTTTGTATTGCCTTAGATTATTTATTGTACCCTCGCCTTTATCTTGATATATTCTGTAAGAGGGATAGGGATTGTATTGGTTAATGCTTGTAATAATATTTATATATTTGTATGTATATATATGGATGTACTCTTTATGAGTTTCTGTAAGTTGTATGGTATGTATGGATGTACGTTGTATAGCAAATGTATTTGTGGGAGCGGTTTTGCGGTTTAAAGTTTTAAACAGGCTCATATTTTAGTATGAAATAATATAAAAGTCGTTGTAATATCCGAGCTATCAGAGTCGCACAGCCGGAAGCGTGAGCTTTGGTAGTTAGGGTGTTACATTATGGTTTTAGAGCAGTCTTTCTTGTAGAGCCTGAGGAATGGACCGACTATGCTTCAGTTGCATGCTCTGAGCGTTTGTCATGTATTAGGTCTTGTCGAAAGACGAGAATTAGAGCTTTATGCACATGACGGTCTATTGATTAACGCTGTTAGTCTTGCATTGCATACTTATTGGTATTAAGTTTGGCCGGCTTAATACTAGTGAATTATGTATATGAAAGCACTGATGGGTTATCGTAGATGAAATCCGAGTTTTGAGTAAAGCGAATCGTGGGTTTTGGAAAAGTTGGAAACTATTTCTCGAGGCTATTCAGTTGTGTGTCTTGAATTTTGTTCGAGTCGACCTGTTCTTTTATATCCTAACTTGAAGTTCTTGTTTGCTAGTCCTTTTAAAAAGTAGTTTGATTTTTCAACTCTATTCCTCTATCCATATGCATTATTGTTTGACCTTAAGTGCATATGCTGGTTTAAGATCCTTGTTGCATCTATCTTCCTCTGTTTGAGTTCTTCTTGATTCAAGTATTCTTTGATATAGCCTTGAACTTGTCTTAATGTGCTGTGACTTTTAACTCCGGGTTCCGAGTTCAATCTTAGAGAACTTGTTGATTCAGTTTTCCTCTTATTTGACAGTGATTACAGCTAATTTTGAGATTTTTATAAAAATTACTTTTGACTAGATATACACTTATCTATATGTGAAACTTTGAAGATTTCTTATATAGTTTAACAATTATTTATTTCTAATACCTCACCTGTACTTTTACTGGTTTGCGGAACTGCATTTACTTCAAATACAATTTGACTTTCTAGTAATTTTACTATAGTTCCAATGCACATCTTCAATTGATTATATATTTGGGGTATTTTTCAAAATTTTGGAAAGAAAGGATTTCTCGCTTTTATCCCGGTTGAGTTTCGTTTGATAAACTTTACTTAATTCATTTTGATTTGAGTTTGATTTAGCATACTACATTGTTTATGCCATTGTTGTTCTTTTGAAAATGTTAGACTCGTGGCTTTCTTATGAGCGAACTCGTTCCTTCTTAAGCTTTTCACCTCTATGAATGTCATACGTGATTCTGTTTTTAATTATACATCTACCTTTTGGGAACACTACAATCAATCACAACTTTCCTTTCTCTGGTGAATCTCATTCTTATATGAGTCAGTTTGATTTGTTTCAAAAATAGTGCATCGTTTATCCTCTCATTGTCTTTACAAGAGTTTTTAGTCAAATATTTCTCCTTGGGAAATTACTAATGATTGGGTTGCCTTTTCCTATGACTTTTGTATTCTTTTGGATCAATTGAAAGCTTGTTTGATGTCTTATACCTAGTGGATCTTGTTTGAACTATTTTGATTTAAGATCCTTTCTAGTATGGCTTGACTCCTTTTTAGTATGTCTTAGACTTCTTGAATGTTCTTCTGAGACGGTGATTTCAAGAACACTTTTGGAGTCTTGTTTTGAACTTTTTAAAGAAGTTTTGAATTCTCTTTGAAGAAATATTAAACGAAATTTATTTTCTGTTGCTTGATTGAGATTGAAAACATTGTTCAATTTTGACGAAGTTAATTTAAAGTTGGCATGCGCTATTTTAAATGAAGTTTTGAAAATCTTCCTTGTTTAGTGGAAACCGGTTCGTTTGTAACGCACCACTTTTTTTCTTTACCAAATTGTAAGCAAATTTCTACCTCGGAATTTCTTTTCTAAAGAGAGTTTAACTTCCTCTTTCGTCCATGCTATAAATGTTATACACGCTTGTTTGAATATGAATTTTGAGAATTTTTGAACAAGCATTTGATTTTCTTCCGAGTTTTATGATTGCTTTTGGTTAGGTTGTGCATCTAATTATCTTTCTAAAATATTTGGGGAAATATTTTAGCTCTTAGCCAAACTTATGTGCATTTTGTTTTTAAAACTCTACATGATCTACTTCAACATGAAATTGTATTGAAGTAAAGCCACATTTATTGCTTTTGCTACTCTCTTGAAGAATGTTTGTTGCTCAACTTTTCTTCTAGACTGCAAAGTGGTTTTTTGCAAGTTTTTGACTCTTTCATGAATAATGTATTTGAAAGTATTTTTAATCGTGCTCTTGAGTTCTGTGAGCCTTGTCTTGGGTCTGAGATATTCTTTTTTGTAAACTTCATACTTCTTCGACTCAACTTGGATTTGTTTCAAACTAATGTGCTGATTTTCTCCTTATTGACCCTATTGGATTCTTTTGATTCAATGGTTATCTTTGAAGTTGTCAATTGAATTGTGTCTAGCAAACTTCATTGCTTGAGCATCCTTGTTTATCTGGAATTTGATACATTATCTCAAATCTATGAGTACTATCCTTGACAATTGTCTCTCCGTTCTAAATCTTGTATTCTTCTGAGTAGACTTTAGAGTTGTTGGATGTCACGTGCGACTTGTAGACGTAGTAACGCGATGCGTTAGTTCTTTAAGACGTGATATGTGTATACGAAAGTTGAAGCGGTAGGTGTGCAACGTTATGATTGTGGTGTTTTATTCCTTGTGAATGGGTTTGCGATTGTTAGGCTTATGATAGGATATGGGGATTGTAAAGTGCTTGGTAGAGTTGGGAGATTGAAGTTCTAAAGTGGGAACGAGATTTGTTAGCGAATGTTATGCCGCTGTTTAAATACCAACATGCCTTGCAGCCTTTTACCACACTAATTACCACTTTGCTTTGTGAACACCTATCTTGATTTGCACCCTATTTTGGCACCTCAAGTTTTTGTAAATCCTTGAGATCATATGACCTTGTGCATTGAGCCTATCTTGTAATGGTTGCCTTGTAATCACACTCCTACCCTTGCATCCTTATGCATACAACAACCCAAGTATCCGAAAACCGTATATATATATATATGTTGAGATATTTTTGCTTCTTCCTTAAATGTGTTCAAGGGTGAACTGTTATGAAATTTCTTTCGTTTTGTATCAATTTTTGAGGGCGAAAATTTTTATAAGGTAAGTAGAATGTAAGACCCAGACTTTTGAGAAAGGGCTATTATCAGCTAATCTCAAATTCAGTATTTTTGTAGCTTTAATTTCAGAAATTATTTTATTAAAGGTAATTAAGGCAAGTTTCAATTTATTGAATTTGAGATAAGTTATGATTATTATCCAATTTTATAATTATTGGAATGTTTTCTATATTCAAATTATAAAGTTGGTAGTTATGAAATAATAAGGATTTTATATGATTTGGATTAGATAAGTAATATTTTAAATATTAATACTGCTACTTTAGAAAAATAAAGGGTTTAATTATATTATTTCTAATTATTTTGATTTGGGCATTTTATGGAAAATAATTTGTGAAATTGATGAGCAATTAATATTTTTCCATATACAATTAGTGTTGGATTTACATTGGGTTTCAATTACTATATTATTCCCAATTTTATGTGAAATTACCATAATGCCTTTAACCCTAATTTTCAAAATGAAACCCTAAAACCCTAACCCGGTTACCCAGTTTTCCCATCAGCAACGCACCTCTTCTCCCCTTATCTCCATTCACGTGCAGCAGCAGTAGGGGAAAAAGGAACCAGGCAGCAGCCTCACCTCCCTCAACACAGTTTTTTCCCTTAACCCTGCCCTGTCTTCCCTTTCACCTTTAGCAAGTTCACAGAATCAGGAAAGGGGGATCGAGCCAGAAGAAGGGAAGGAGATGGAAAGGGCTTGGCGCCACCGTTCAGTTTGCCACCATGTTGCGCCGTCATCCAGCCGGTTGCGCCTGTTGCCTCACCGCCGCCGTTTTGGCATGCGTCGCCGTTCCGTAGAGCCGCACCTTGCTGCTGATCTGTCACCGCGTTGTAGCGTCGTCATGGATGAAGCATCTGCCACCGCCATGAAATGCGCGACTGTGAGGGAGATCGGCGGAGGGAAGGTACTGTTCACGCGGCCGAACCTCCCTGCTTCAGATCCATCACCGCCCAGCCGCCGCTGTCATTTGCTCCTTTGCTGTTGAAGGTGGTCAGTCGCCGATCGGGTCCAGGGGAGAGCGAACGCGACAGCCAGAGAGAAAAGCAACGTTGCTGTCATCGCTGCTGTCACTGTGGTGGTCGCCGTCGCTAGGGTCGCCCTTGCCCTCACCGGAGTTCGCCGCTGCTGATGATGGTGAGCCAAGCTGCCGCGGCAGAAAGGGGTTTCGACCGCCACAGGTGTCGCTGCCAGAGAAAGGAGCCGCATCTCTGTGATTCTGACCGCCGGGGATGGTCCTATGACTTCCGGGATCACCGCCGGAGCTCCGGGCTGAGCTTCTGCTACTTGAGACCTTGCTGCCGTCGCTGAAAAAGTATGCCGGTAAGAGTTTTATTTGAGGTTTTTGCCTTTTGCATTTTGAGAAGGTTTTAACGCTGCACAGTCTTTATAGTTGATCTATCGGAGCTTCTGGCCACCGCCGGAGCTGTTGCGGGGCCTGTTCGAAATCGCAGCTGCTTCGTTTCGCTAGTTCAGTAAGTATTTATGTTTCGGAAAACCTCGCGTTAGTATTTTGTTGTGTTCGGTTAATGAATGAGTTTTGATAACGTGGGGTCGAGTCCTGATTATTGTATGTTGCGATTAGTGTTGCTATGGTTATTGCGAACGTGACTGGGAGCTGAGGTTTTGGTTGCTGTCAGTTCGGGTTGAGGCAGAAAGGATTTGATGAGGCGTTTGGGTTATGGATTTGCGTTTTGAGGTAGGGGCGCTTTCTAAAAACTATGTTTTAAGTATTGGAATTATTACATATGGATACTATTGTGAGATATTGTGTATTTGGTGATTGTATCTGCCTTATGTGTTATTTGATTGACTTGAGTGATTATGGATGTTGGTTTGGTTGAATTGTTGTGCGGCTTTGTGAAATGTAATGTTTTGAAGTGATTCTTTAAAGATTTGAAATCTGAGTTTAATCCGTTGAGGATTGATTTGATTTGAGTCAACTATTTGATGATGTGAAAAGTCGAATACACTTTTGAATTCAGCCTGGTTTACTTTAATTGACTTGATCTTGGACAAATGATTTGTTACTGAACCATTTCTTTAAAGCTTTGGAAATGAGTTAAATCGGTTGATATTGAGTTGATTTTGAAATGGTTTTCTTGAGATATGCCACTGAGGCGACTGTTGGATTTAGCTTGCTTTGAATTGATTTCTGGTTTTGAGCTATTGAAAAGGAATGAAAAATGGTTTAGTTGGGACCCAAACTGGGTGGCAAAAGTCCAAGTTTTAGGGGAGGTGCTGCCGAAATTTCTACAAAATCCTAGTCTTGTTTAAAAAGTTATTTAAAAAGGATTGGATTTGAGAAGTTGTATTATTTGATTTATTAAGAGAATATTTATATTTTCAAGCTTAATTTATTTAGTGAACTTTATGCCTTGAGTTTGACTTATTTAGAAATGAACTATTTTTACCGTTTGAATCACTGAAGGAAAGAATGATGCTCTAATATTGATTTCAATATAAAAAGGAGCTTTTAGTGATTTCAAAGGAATCTAGACTTTTGATTGAGTAATTAAGTTTGGGGCATTTTGGAAGAGTTAGAAAAATGGGTTCCAAAAAGAAATCTGAAAGTGGTTTGATTCAAATGAACCGGTTCCTTTTCAAATGAGTTGATTTTTGGACCGGGTTGGAACTTGTGATTTTGTATGGTCGGTTTCATAATAAATTCAGTTTTATCTACTTGAACCGAGAATCCATGATTTTAAGAGTTTCAATGAATTTAAGGAATTGATATAGGTTGACCTTCCCTAAAGACTTGGGACTCTGCCGAGAAGCTTTTGTTATAAAATCCTATTGTTGGACGGGTGGTTTTTAATACTTTGAAATAAATCCTTAACTTGCCATGGTTTTGGAAGTTTTGGAAAGAGAATGCCGAGGGTGGCTTTGTTTTAAACAAGGAACTCACTTTGAGTAAATTTGGCTTATGAGCCTGAGATGATTTGAGAAATGAGATCTTTAAAGCCAAGGCTGAAAAGAGTTGAAATTTGATTTCAAAGTGAAATGGCTTGAGAAAAGTGATTTGTGGTTTAAATGCCGGTTTTATGAATTTGATGATGTTGAATGGTTGAAGTGCTGTTTTGTTATGGGCCGGAATGGCTGTGTATGATTATGAATATTGGCTGGTTCTGGATTGAACCGTGAGCCGGAATGGCTGTGTATGATATTGATTTATGGCTGATTGTCGAATCAGTTATGGGCCGTATGACTGACTATGAATTATGAATTTAAGCCGGATGGCTGAGATGGATGTTGATCCATGGCTGGGACTGAATGAATATATGCTTGAGATACCTGGGTAGTAGCAAGGGTTGTGGTTCGTTCCACTCACTCCAGTTTGAGCTTTTAAACACCCGCCTGGGTAGTAGCCGCAGTAGTGGTTATTCCACTGGCTCTGGGTTGAGCGGGTAGTAGCAATGGGGTTGTAGCTCAAACCTACTTGCTCCGCGATGGGTGTTTCTGTCCATGGTTAGCTACCAGGACGTGTCGGGTTGGCTATATAACCGACAGATGATATCATCAGCCAATAGGGACAGGCATGCATCATATGCATCTATGTGACATTGTTTGGGTTTGCATATTGTACTTGGTTTGCCTTTGTGATTACTTGTGATTAACTGCTATTTGTTCTACTTGCTATAACTGTTTGTTTGTGCTTGAACTTCCTATCTGTGTTTGCAACTGGGACTCTGTTGGATTGTGGTGATTGGTTGTTGGTTGGATTGTTTGGGCCTAGGGCCGTGGTTGAATTGAGATAGACCGATGGTTGGTTTCAGTTTTGTGGTTATGATTTGGAAATGTATGAAAGGCTAATTTGGTTCAGCATAGATAAACCTTTTGAAAGAATTTTGAATATTGTTTTAAAAGAACAGTTTCCTCTTTTAGAAAAGGATTTCAGATTTCTCTTTATTGTAAACCTTTGTTTTTGAAAAGGGGCATAAGACGGTTATTAATCACTGGTACGGTTTATCTTCACGTATCCTATTACAGTAATTCCCAAAAACCCTCTGCTGAGAACCCTTTCGAGGATGATGTTCTCACCCCCCTTACATTTTTCCCCTTTCAGGATATGGGCGCAGAAGTTACGAAGAGTTTATTTAGTTGTTGAGATGCTTTGTATTGCCTTAGATTATTTATTGTACCCTCGCCTTTATCTTGATATATTCTGTAAGAGGGATAAGGATTGTATTGGTTAATGCTTGTAATAATATTTATATATATTTGTATGTATATATATGGATGTACTCTTTATGAGTTTCTGTAAGTTGTATGGTATGTATGGATGTACGTTGTATAGCAAATGTATTTGTGGGAGTGGTTTTGCGGTTTAAAGTTTTAAACAGGCTCATATTTTAGTATGAAATAATATAAAAGTCGTCGTAATGTCCGAGCTATCAGAGTCGCGCAGCCGGAAGCGTGAGCTTTGGTAGTTAGGGTGTTACACGACGCTTACGCGTCGATTGTCCCTGCTGCCTTCCATGCGCACGCGTGGGCGACGCTTACGCGTCGCCTCACGCCCTGTTTCTTCTCCTTTCTATTTCTATCCTCTTCTCTCTTCCTTTTCTTTTCTTCTTCTTTCTTCTCTCCTTTCTTCTTCTGTCCTCTTCCTTTCTTACTTTCTTCTTCTCCCTCTCTTTAAAATTTTACTTTTCATTTTCTTTTGTTTATTGTATTTTCTTATTTTCATTCGTTGCATTTTAATTTTATTTTTATAGCTTGTTCTTATTTTCTTTTCTAAATTTCTTATTTTAATAATGGTGTTGAATTCTCCTACTCAATTGTTGAGAATTTCTTGGTTAGTTTTGGTGCTTCTTGACTTGTTTGTATTGTTGAGTGATGAAATTTTTAAGTCAATTCTCAACCTTTGATGACTCTTTTGTTCTTTGTGCATTGATATGAACTCATAATGTCTTTCATGACCTACTTTTTCTTGTTTGAACTTGATGCTTAACATGCTCTTCATGTTTTTCACTTATACTTTGACTTTACTCTTGCATCAAGTATTAGTTGATATGCCCTTTGCCTATATTGCTCTCTCACTTACATGCGTAGCTAACATGTAGTGAGAACCCTACTCTTATTTGGCATTAACCCCCGCCTATATTCTATTTGCTTTAATATCTTTGTTGTGGACTTAACTTCTTTCTTTTTCTCTCTTTTTAGGCTGGCCACCAAGAGGAAAAGAAAAAGCTTCTAAATGGGGCAACAAACAAGTCCACCGGCACAATCCTTTGAGGAAGCTCATCAGTTGTAGCAACCCATCCACCTTGCTCTTCTTTGCATGCACCGACGACGGTGCAATCTTCAAGTGTGGGGAGGTCGTCCGACCGATCTCTGTGGGTAACCACTTCCTCTTTCAACACCAATTCTTAATCTTCTTTTTTAGTTAGTTGTTACATTGCATGATAGGTTGCATGATAGTTAGAATTTGTATATATTTTACCACTTCTTTTTATGATTAGGACTACTTGGTTAGGGTGATGATTTCTTTTCCAAGAAACCATTTTTAGGGCACCCTACCAATTTGAAAAAAAAAATTTTGTTGAACTTGGTTGAAGAATTTATTTTGGAACATGGTTTTTGAGCTAAGAACACAAGCATATGAGTTTTGAGCCCAATTGTGTGGTTACATCATATAACCACTTATTTCCATTCTTATGTGCATTATTCTCTCTCTATGATTGCAATCCTTGATTTGTTTGATTCTTTATATCCATTATTCTATGTATACATGCATTTATATGATTGAGGCCATCATTTCATTTAGCTCACTTACCCAAATAGCCTACCTTTCATCAACCATTGTTAGCCAATTTTGAGCCTATTTAATCCCTTTTGTTCTTAATTTTAGCACATCACTACCTCTAAGTGAAAAATAATAAATGTCCCTTAATTTAGATCTTTAATTATCTTAGGCTAGTGAGAGTATGTATCATTTGGGGTATAAAAAACTTGGGAATATTGGTTGAGGTAAAAGTATATTTTGTACTTTTGTTGAAAATCATGGGATTGGGTACATATTCATGCATTAGGTACATCAACCATATGCATTGATACGTTGTATACACTTTAGAAAAAAATGATAAAGAAAAAAAAAATATATGTAAAAGAAAAGGAAAAAAAAGATAAAAAGAAAATACAATAAAAAGGGGACAAAAATGTCCCAAAGTAAAGTAACAATAACAATGCATATGGGATGTGAATTAAAGAAGAATGCATGAGTGTGTGGAAAAAAAAAGTGGGAATCATGGGTAGCTAGGTTGTGTATTAGAATTGTATAGGTTGTTATATGTGTTTGGTGAGAGCTTAGGTTAATCAAAGATTCAAATTTCAAGCTCACTTGACCATATATAATCTTACCTTGACCCTAGCCCCATTACAACCTATGAATAAGTCCTCATGATAAATATATGCATATATTGAATAATTGTTGATTGTTAGATGAAAAATAAATCCTGGAAAGCATGATTAGAAGAGAATTGAGCAAATCAACCCTATACACTTGAGCGATTAGAGCGGATACACTTCCGGTGAGGGTTCGATGCTCAATTCCTTGTTCCCGGCTTTCATGAGCTTTCTTCTTGCAAGTCTATTTGAACTTTATTTTGATATTTGAATTGGTAGGATCCACAAATCATCATACTACTTTAGTCCTACTTGTTCATATATGTTCTGGAGATTGATTTACTTTTAACCAAGTAAGTAGAATCATTTTGCATTTAGTTGCATTCATATAGATAGGTGCATTTAGTTTATTTGCATTGAATAAATGTTCATACCCCTTTTCTTGTCTTTCTTGGTTTAGCATGAGGACATGTTTGGTTTAAGTGTGGGGAGGTTTGATAAACCCCAATTTTGTGGTTTATCTTGTGTTGATTTTAGGGGATTTTATCATCTTTTCTCACATTTATTCAATGAAATGGCATGGTTTTGTGAATTTCTCCTAATTTGAGCTTAAGAGTAAAAACATGCTTTTTAGGCCTTTAAATTGCTAATTTTAATTCACTTTGATTCCATTCGATGCCTTGATATGTTTATTAAGTGATTTCAGGATTAGAAGGTAAAGATTGGGTTGAAGGAATGAAGAAAAAGCATGCAAAAATGGAGAATTCATGAAGAAATGAGGATCTGCTGAACTGAAGGCCACGCGCACGTATCACCCACGCGTACGCGTGAGAAGAAGATTTGCCAGCGACGCGTACGCGTCACCCACGCGCACGCCTGACCAGAGAATTATCAAGCGACGCGCACGTGTCATCCACGCGCACGCGTGATGTTGGTCACGTGACTCACTTAAAGGCAAAATACTGGGGGCGATTTTTGAGCTCAAGGAGGCCCAAATCCAACTCATTTCTGATGCTAACGAACCCAAGGATGGCAAGGAAATGGGAGGAGAAAAGTCATAGTGTAGTTTTCATCATGTTGTAGTTAGAATTCTAGAGAGAGAAGCTCTCCCTTCTCTCTAGAATTTAGGGTAGTTTAGGTTTAATTCTCTTAGATCCAACTTCCAATTCTTGTTTTTTATTTAGTTTTTCCCTTTTAATTTCTTGTTGTTACTTCTTCATTCTTCTAGTTTTACTTGTCATTTCCTTTATTTTGTTGCTTTTATGTTCATGCACTCTTGTGGATTTAATTTTCCTTTAATGCAATTTCATGTTTTCATGTCCTTTTTATGTTTATCTTAATTGCTATTGTTGATTTCTTGCTTGTGTTAGTTGTAGCTTTTATTAATTCTTGCATTTTATGATGTTTACTTTTATTGCACTCTAGGTGTTTGTTGAAATATTTTCTCTAGTTTTTGAGTAGTTTTCTTTACTCTTGGCCTAGGCTAAGGGAGTTGAGTGACCTTGAGTCATTGGGTCTCAACGAATTGGTGATTTGAGAACCCTATGTGGTCAATTTGATAACCACTGACTCTAGCCTACTACTAAGTTAATTAGTAGCTAGATTAGGACTTATGGATTGATGTTGATCAAGCCTATTTGACGTACTTAATGCGTTGAGGTAGACATTATACTTACTTCAAGCATAGAAGTAGACTAAATGGGTTGGTCCCTCATAATTGTTAATATATGGTTTGTAGACAAGCATGGTGATATCAATTCCCATGCCTAGCCAAGAGTTCTTTCCCTTTCTTTTATTAATATTTGTCATTTACTTTCTTGTTATTATATTTTTTTGTCAATTACAAATCAAACCCCCTTGTTCTTCATAGCCAATAATTGATCACTTCATTGCAATTCCTTGTGAGACGACTCGATGTTTGAATACTTCGGTTAATTTTCATTGGGGTTTGTACTTGTGTCAACGAAAACAATTAAAATTTGATGTGAGAGTTATTTGTTGGTTTGAAGCTATGCTTACAACGAAGTTCTTATTTCTATTAAGAGAAATTTTAGACCGACAATAATCCTCTATCACATACATATAAACATAACAAATGAACAACAACATATATCAAATTATTATCTAAAAAATTTGTTATCAAATAACAAGAATTACAACAAATCTGTTCTCAAACAATAACAACAAATTATAGTAACAAATATTCATTGTACCCGCCATAAAAAATTAGGACCAGCAACAAATTATTATCTAATTAAAAATTAGGACCAACAAATCAGTAACAATGACAATAAATTTAACTCAACAACAAATTAAGGCCAGTACAGAATCATCAACAATAGAAACACTGAAGTATAGAACCAGCAACAACAAATTTTATTCTAAAAACTGGTGAATATATTGACCTCCAAATAAGACATTGTTGAGTTGTAGGAAATGACTTGATGACGGCATGAGATTCTTGGCAGATTGGAGACGGCACGAGGTTTTTGACGACAAAGAGGGCTGTTTAATAGCGAGGGCTTCTTGGCAACGCCGTGACAGAGGGGTGCTTGGTGACAGCGCGGGCTTCTTGGTGACGACGCAAACTACTTGACAACGAAGAGGGATGCTCATTTACAACGGTGATGAAGATTGGACAATGATTCTCTCTGCTACAATTGCGAGGGAGAAGAATGTTGTAGTTGGGACTCGCAACAGCGCGACGAAAAACGCACCACCATTGCGAATTGCATGAGAATGGTGGGGGGTAGGAGAAGAGCACCGAATATGGAAGAGGAGGGAAGGAGGCGCTATGGAGGAGAATGGAGGGAGGGAGAGAGGGAGATTCTGAGATTTAAAAGAGGAGAAACAAGGGAGGGAGGCGCTGCATCCGACGTGAGTGAGTCACTCACTTAGGGTTATGGATTTTGATGTTATGTTAAAGGATAAAATAGTAAAAATATTGGCACTATATGTTACCCTTGATTCGGTTTGGTTCGATTCGTTTTTTTTATTAAACCAACTGAAAACCGAATCAAATCGATCGATTTTATTGGAAAAACAAAAAAAAATGATTTTTTTTGCTTTTCAAATCGATTGTTGTAAATTTTAGTTCGATTTTACGGTCTTTTTCGGTCTAGTTCAATAACTTACACCTCTAGTATAGGAATAAATGAAAAATGAATTTTATTTGTCATTTATTTCTTAGATATTATCTATTGTTTTTTCTACTTGATCAAGTATTAAAATTTTATCATGTGAGGAATTTGAAAGAGAAATATGGCCGTGTATTGTGGAAAAGAATTTAGATAAATTTTATATTTTATTTCTCTTTATTTTTATGTATAACCATCATACATATCTCTAGGTTAATTTACCATGTGGTAAATGAACTTGTGGTGAGTAGTGAATTAGAAAAGGAGAAGGAATGTAGTTAGGGATAAAAGTGAAAAAATATGTGGTTAAGAATTAGTCTTGAAGGATAATTACTAAAAGTAATAATTATTTGATTACTTGTTTTGCTGTATCAGATAAAACAGATAATCAAATCGGTAGGAATACTACTAGTATCATCTATTATCTCAACTCTAAAATATTTCTAAAATTTTTTGGTAAAGTTAAACGGATCAAAGAATACTAATAAAAAATTTTTACGAGATAAATTTAGACTTGTTAATTAAATGTTATAATTAAAAAGAATTTTTTTTGTCTTATATAAAAATTATTATTTTAATATTTTTTAATTTTTTATACGGACTCGTCTTATTAATACGAGTTAAATCATAGTTCTCAAATTTTACAAATTCTACTCGTAGAAAATTCAAAAAATTATATTACAAAAAATTGGATTCTTACAAACTATATGTGAGTTTCTACGTACACTAATAGTAATGCTTTTAAAGACAAAAAAATATTAGAGTATTAATTTATCCTTCTAATTATTTTTTAATTTTTAAATAAAAAACTTTAAAATTTTTATCGTTTGAATGTTTTCAAAAAAATAATATATTTTGAATTTTTACTTATTTAAATATTAGAAGATAATTAAGAAGATGAATTAGCACTCCTAATCATCCTCTTTAAAGACATTGGTTTATTTTATAAATTTCTTTTGGTATGATATTTATTATGTGATAATTATATTCAAGAAGTAACTATATTTTCTGATAATAATTGTTATATTTATTTTGTGGTTAGAATGAAATGACAAAAAAGGGGCAGAGGAACGTGTATGGAGTTGGAGCCAGCAATTGTGATTTGAGATTTTGAGGTGAAAAGAAAAGGAGAGAATCATAAAGTGGTGGCTACCGTTAATCCAATAGTATTCATTCCTTGTCCACACTCTAAGCAGGTGATGAGTGATGATCGCAGCATGCAGAACTTGTTGTTGTTCAACCTCAACGACAACCACCACCAGCTTTGGAGCTCCAACGACCTTATCCCTATCCAGATCGGCCGCATTCCTATCTCTCAGCTTCAACCTTCTTCGCAGCAAGAGCATTGCTGTTTCTTCAACACCTTCCGTACGCTGCAGAAGCCACTTCAGCAATGATAGTGGAAATGGAGGTGGAGGAGGAGGTGACACTGACACAGAGGTCAACTGCGAGGTCCATGTGGTTTCATGGAGGGAACGCAGAGTTAAGGCTTCCATTTCCATTGATGCTGACATTGAATCCGTTTGGAAGGCTCTTACTGATTATGAGCATCTTGCTGATTTCATACCAAATCTTGTTTGGAGGTAAGTCATTACTACTAATTATGTAGTCAAGCTTTTCTATTTTTGCTGTAAGAATATTAACAAAAAACACGAATGATTGTGGAATGGAATGGTGTGGTAGAGGTAGTAGGGACTAAGGACAGGCTCGCTTATGCCATACCTGTTTGTTAATGTTACCTCTGCGGCTTTGTCCAATTGCTTGAAGTTTCTAGATCCATTGCTAGTAACACTAATGTGCATTTTATTGTTGGTAGTGGACAAATTCCTTGTCCGTTCCCCGGACGAATATGGTTAGAGCAGAGAGGGTTTCAGAGGGCAATGTATTGGCACATTGAAGCTCGTGTTGTGTTGGATCTTCAGGAATTCTTCAATTCTGTAAGCATCCATAAATCCTGGTAACTTTTTGGCTATTATGTGATCCAGTTACTACATATTTGTATTTAGTAATGAATTATATTTATAAGTCATAGATAGGTATCAAGCAAGCCATTGCGTAGCTTGATTGGAAGGAATTTGAAAATTCATAAGTGGAAAACACATCCTCAAAAAATATTTTCCAAGCAAAGTATGCATACATTGCATATTGAATAGATTAGTCAGAAAATAATCGAATGTTACCAAAGAGGGATAGAACTTTGTATGTCCTGATACTTCCTATTCTTTTGACGATACTTCAGACATGGGATCGAGAACTTCGCTTTTCCATGGTTGATGGAGACTTTAAGAAGTTTGAGGGCAAATGGTCCTTAAAATGTGGAACAAGGTAGAATCTGCACCTCTGAATGAAAAATATATAAACAGGCTTGCATAATAAAGTTATATTGTAATCTTACTTCTGGTTCTGAAGTCATTGGAAGCTCTAAGGTTGCATCAATGTTCAGTACAAACAAGCATGAATTTTTATGTCATGGCACTTAAAATTTGAATCTTGGATGAAGTGGCTTTATCTTTTGCCTTTATCTGAAGATCTATGATTCCCCCAATCTTGAAGCTTTTACAAGAAGCTCATACATCATTCAGTAGAATAGCATCATTGCAATTGGCAATGCATTTTGAACTTGAATATGTTCTACTTCTGTATAGATGAAAATGCTATAGTATGGGGAGAGGGAAGAAAAAATACTAACTTACTATACGTAACACTGCAGCTTTTGTATCCTATATTTGTTTTCAAGTGTTCTCTATTTTTTGTTTGGGATGTTTTTATTTGTTTATGTTGTGGCTTTTTTTGGGGTGGTGGGGGTGGCGGCATATTTACAGTTAACTATGATTTTTATTGACATCACTTTATAGCTTTGTAGTTTATTCTTCAATTCTGATTCTTGCAGGTCATCAACAACTAATTTATCTTATGAAGTTAATGTGATACCAAGATTGAATTTCCCAGCTATTTTATTGGAAAGGATTATTAGGTCAGATCTTCCTGTAAACCTCCGAGCCTTGGCATGTAGAGTTGAAAATAATATCATGGGAAATCAGAAACTTTCCGTTGCAGATAATCACTTGGATAAAACTCCTGGGGCTATTAATGGGTCATCAGTCAAAAAGATAAATGGCACTTTGTCTGAGAGTGATAAATTACTAAGTGAAGATAACAAAGAAGGTCTGGCCAGCTCAATTTCTGGTCCCATTCCCGCATCTTCTGGTGAGGCAAACAGCAAATGGGGTGTATTTGGAAGAGCATGTAGACTTGACAGGCCTTGTGTGGTGGATGAAATTCATCTACGCAGATTTGATGGACTTTTGGTAACTCATCTATGCTAACTTGTTAACTTAGAGGTCGGCTTATTTTGAGTGACCTATTTTCGTAATCAAACTTACCAGTAAATTATTTGCATGTAAAGGAAAATGGAGGTGTTCATCGTGGTGTTGTTGCAAGCATAACAGTTAAGGCTCCTGTTTGTGAAGTATGGAATGTTCTATCTTCCTATGAGAGACTTCCAGAGTAAGTAATGTGTGTTAGAATAGAGATGGAATGATGCCATGAAAGATTTCATAATGTGATGCTTTATTTTCATGGCTTCATGAAAAAATATCATTGCAGAATAGTTCCAAACTTGGCAATCAGTAAGATTTTATCCCGAGATAACAATAAAGTCCGCATTCTTCAGGTATGCAATACAAGCATGAAGTTGTCATACTGGCATTCTCTATAAATTGTGCACGCTTGATGCAATATCTTGATTAAATTAAATACACAGGAAGGGTGTAAGGGCCTGCTGTATATGGTGCTTCATGCTCGTGTTGTGTTAGATTTGTGTGAATATCTAGAACAAGAGATCACATTTGAACAGGTTGAAGGGGACTTTGACTCGTTCCAAGGAAAATGGATCTTTGAGCAACTAGGAAATCATCACACATTGCTAAAGTACTCTGTGGAGTCGAAAATGCGCAAAGATACTTTTCTTTCTGAATCTATCATGGAAGAGGTCTGTCTATTCGTTTGATTTGGATCATCAATATCAACTCTTAAAATTAAACCTTAAATAGATACTGGAAAGGGGCAAGCTAATTTTTTCCGAATTTCTGTGCATACCCCTTTTCTGTTTAACCCTCCCCCGTTTCTCTCATCTCCCCCCTGTTAGTCTTAAATACAATATTGTGACAATAATCTTGTCACAATAAATTATATAAATAAATGTGAGTTCTTTGAATAACATAAATTCAGGTCATTTATGAAGATCTCCCATCAAACTTGTGTGCAATAAGAGACTATGTTGAGAACAGGACAGCATCACATTCTTTGGAAGTTTGTGAGGACATTACAGAAACAGGGCAAGAAATTGTTACATCTGCCTCTGGAGGTGATGATGGCTGTAGTTCCGCTGACGACTTATCCAATTGCAATGCTCAAAGTTCATCTCGTCAAAAGCCAAGAGTTCCAGGTCTACAGAGAGATATTGAAGTCCTAAAGTCTGAACTTTTAAAATTCATTGCAGAATATGGTCAGGAAGGATTTATGCCAATGAGGAAGCAACTTCGATTGCATGGAAGGGTGGATATTGAAAAGGCTATAACTCGCATGGGTGGATTCAGGAAAATCGCATCAATAATGAACCTATCTTTGGCTTACAAACACCGCAAACCAAAGGGATACTGGGATGATCTTGAAAATTTGAAAAATGAGGTGGGGTTGTTATCGGAATAACATACTAAAGTTTAATGACAATGACATGATGAAATATGATCGTATGATAAAGAATATACATGACATTTTCTACGTCTGAAAGTGTTTGTTCGTGCAGATAAGTAGATTTCAAAGAAGCTGGGGAATGGACCCTTCGTTTATGCCCAGTAGAAAATCGTTTGAACGTGCAGGTAGTTTAAGATTTGAGATCCTTCCTCCTTGAGTGTTATTGCTTCTCGTAAATCATAGTTTATTTTCAATTCATTTCAAGTTTAAAGATTAAAGATGGAGAAAACATGTAGCATCACGGTTATGAACACTAAACAAATACATTTGGAATTTCTGGCAGGGCGTTTTGACATTGCACGTGCTCTGGAAAAATGGGGTGGACTTCATGAGGTTTCTCGCCTTCTGTCGCTGAAGGTGAGGAGAAAACGAAGAAGACAGGGCAACCTTGCCAAGGATAAGAAAATTGACCCAGTAACAGCCACACGTGAACATGATGTAGGCAGTGAAACCAAGACACCAAGACAGATGTGGCTTGCTGGACTAAAACAAATAGACGAGGACATAAATTGGGTTGGGTAACATTGTATGTTTACCTATATATGTATAGCAAGTGTTCATAGGTCAATATTTCTTTTTTGCGTCCTTATTTTGTCCAAATTGACCTGAGGGAAGTAATTGTAAATTTTGGGTTTCCAATTAGCAGCTCCTGAAAGCTGCTAAAAATACAGAGTTTATAGCATTGATCAAATACCTCTGCATTCTAGATTTCTAGTTTATAGATTGAAAATCAAAAAGGGAAGAGAATTTCTGGTGTGTTGGAGCTCAAAATTGCTTACAGCTGAACAGATTACAACAAGAACACCATATATGATCAATTTACGTACAAGATAGACAAAATGATTACAACCTCAAAAATCAAAAGCAGAAACTCCAATTTCGTACAGCACCAAGTACACCTCAGAGAATTAGAACACAAATGAAGAAGAAGATGCACTCTCGTACTTGCTCATATCAACCGGCATCAGACTTGAATCCGCAGAGAAGGAAGGTTGTAGAGTGTTGAGTTTGATATCATAGATTCTAGAGTCAGAAATGCCGTCCCATGAGTGAGAAGGCAAAGTGTAAGAGAAACCGACATGGTTCCGGCACCGGCGGCAGAGTATCTTGGTTCTCCTTGGCTTGAAGAAGGGTATCCATGACCATCGAAGTTGGTGGATCTGAGTGAACCTGCTCTCATCCACAGAGAAGAAGGAGATGACACCCTTCTTGATGGACTTGCCGTACTTGGAAGAATCAATGAGGGATGTGTTGCGGTTGCTGGAGCTCAAGTTCAACTCATATCCACAGGAACCGCAACTGCATCAAACAAACAGTAACAGTTAACAGCTAAGCCAAAACACATGACATTATTGTATGTTTTTAAGGTTGTACTTGAAAAAGCTCAAAGTGAGAGGCATGAATCATGATAGATATACCTGTAAGTGACATCTCTGATAAAGGGGGACAACTGAAGTTGTTGGTGACATTGGAATGAAGATCCCTTAAGGATGTCAGTGTCACCAAATGCGATCATGGTTTCTGTGGGTTTTAGGAGTTAGGGAAGTTCCAGTTCCACTTATGGATCGGAGAGTTTATAAATAGAACAACGCAATTACGCAAAGCAAGGTGTCAAGGGGAAGGGAAGCTAGTTTTTCCATACGGCTCTATTGTCAGCTATGTAACGGTAACAATGTAGAGCCATCAAAATATAGTAATCATTTAAATGTAACATTACATATTCACGTGTCCCACCATCTTTATTTGTTGGTCGCTTTCGGCATCATATTCAATTCAAACTTGTATAATGTGTCTCATTAGTTATTATAACTCTGTTATTTGGCAGCAACGTTTTAATTTCTTCCGAAAATTATTTCCCTCATCTTATAAAATGAACAAATCCTCAACTTTGTCCCAACTCCCAACCAGTCAAGTACCAGGCATTGATTTTGATGTGTGTGTGTATGTTTTTTTTTTTGGCATGAAGATATTAATTTTTTCTGTGACAATGAAATTTACAGCCAGTGTTTCTAATTTGATGCGCTCTTCCTTTTTTTCGGGTGACTTGATGCTTACAAATATATCAAATTACTTACTATAAATCTCCCTGTTTTTACCTCTGGCCAACAGTATTTAGCATAATATTATAAATTATTTATAAAACATAAATGCAGAGATAAATACAAGAAAAGAGAAAAGATTCTGTCTAAAAAAAAAAATTTGTCCAGTCTAAAAGTTGGATACAAAACTTACTTGAAAGACAATGTGATTTAGATGTTATATTCTTAGATTTGCATTTTTTATTTGTGTTGATGATATTTGGTGAGGAGTAGAGGTAAAAGAAAATCGAGGATTGTTTAATACAAAAATGTGGGAAAAATAATTTTTTTTTTAATTTTATCAGTATTTATATCTATGTTTTCATTAATCAAAATATAGAGATAATTTTTTTCAATTTCTATTTATGTTTCTTTATCTCTCTATTTTTATATCTCAGGACACAATTCAAACGGAGCTTTAGTATTTGGAAAAAGGAAGATGAATACTCTCACCGATAACATTCTCACGTGAAGATAATTTTGCGAATCGTTAGATGATTTGATATATTTGACTAAATATGTTTAACTGAACCATCTAATAATTTACAATACCATCTTTATGTGAAGATGTCAGACCCAAAAATAATTAAATAAAATATTTTTTTAATAAAGGAACAGAAGCAAGAACAACAAAAAAACAGAGATTCCACCTTGATGGGAGTTCCTTTATGAAATTTTAAGAAAGTCGTAAGTCGTGACCTTTCTGAATATTGTTGTATGCCAAAACATTACGTAACCTATACATAGGAGAAGGAATTTCTAATTGCACTTACATTAGAGACAGAAATATAAGTAGCCATCTTCGTTAAATAAACCTAGCTTGACCACAAGTGATGAATATTACCAACAAAGAAAAAGGACACGGGACTAGAGAGCCCCAACATCATTCACCTATTTCATCAGACAAAATTTCCTTTGTTGTAATGAGCGCATAAGTATCAATGGAACTCTGGAATTTTCGCAGCATCTGATTATTTTGCATTGCCTTTTCATACTGGCAACACATCACTTTCTGCAGCTCCTTAGGTAGACAAACACACCAACGCTAGTTATAGCAATCGCACCTGCAAAAATACCAGATCGCATGGAAAGAGAAGAACTACGAGTCTGTGTTACTGTAGTAGTAGTAGTAGTAGTTGTATCTGATTGTGGTGGTCGTGGTTCTGATTTGGTTGGATTGCCTAACACCAAATGCAACTTTACAGCCTGAAATACAAAGATTTTTTTTATTAGGATGTATGGATAAATTCCAATGAACTACCCCCCATATAACATCTTCAAAATTGAAAATCTAGTATAAGCAAACATCTTCACCTTTGCTCCAGCAGATCTAGCATAGCCGACAGCAGTAGCAAGATCATGATCCGTTGCTAGAATAATTCTATCACCTTCATCATCCTCATACTATATTAGGCATACAAAAAACAAAAACATCAGTGTGATAATAAATACATATCCTACTGCCAAAAAGCAGAAGAATTTGAAGTAGCAGAAAACACACCAATATTGTAGGGCGTTGTTCTTCGTCATTAAGTTCAACTCTCTGCATGACTATGGATACAAGCTCATCTAGATGTTCGGTACCTACAATAAGGGCAAGTTAAAATACTTGAAAGTTCTTATAAGAATGGAAAGCGGGTAAGGAAGAGTGATGAAAATTTCCCATTATCTTGTCATGTTGTAATTATTTTCCCCATTGATCATTGAATGCAATTGTAAGTCTCATACTTGGCTGCAACTTTATAATCAATGATGAACATCGGTAAATAGATCATGTGAAAATTTCACATGAGAGAGGATCCATTTCCATGCAGCTATATCATTGCACACGATTTTGTGACTAAGATCCAAGAACACAACACAATATTTAGATTCAAGTCCTAGCAATGCTTTGACTCACCACAGTTGAATCGATGCACATGACCATTGAAATCCTCAAGTTTAAAGGAAAATGTGTTTCCCAAGTCTATGTGTTGCACAGGAGACTTCCCTCTCTCTGTGCCATCTGCTGTCATGTGGCTAGAAAGTTCACTGCAATCAAAGAATTATATAGGATGGTTCACTAAGAACAAAACAAATCATGTGTCTAATCATCTGTATAACAAAATACCTATGAGTGTCAGAATCTTCTGGTGGCTCTAAAGAAAGAGCCGAGTCCCAAAACTTTTGCATAATTGTATTCGCTACATCATTAGCAGCTCCAGTGCTACTCTCAACCTATAAAATACATCATACTTATCAGAAATTGACCTCTGTACAGCATTATTAAATCAAATCATAATAAGATAAACATACTTGTAAGGACACGTTACCAGTTATACAAACATTATGATTAGCAAGTGAGATTGGGAGAATAAAAAGACTGACCACAAGATTACCCAAGGTACAGATTCTGATAGTTTTTCTTACAAATGAGTATCTCGAACCTAAAACTTACCAAGGAAATCGCTGCATGAGTTATCTGCAAAACATCCAAACAAGCAGCCACATATCCATCTGAAGAAACAAAAATAGTCAGCAAAACAAGGCAAAAATTATAAAACTTCTTTATGAAATCGAGGAAGCAAAGCTCACCTCTGTCTACAACAGGAAGATGCAAGAACTTCCCTTTATGCATCATATGCAGTGCGTCAACAATTGTTGTGTCTAGGGTGGCACAATCTGGGTTTGGAGTCATCACCTAAAAAATTAAGTGAGAAATATAAGACCTAGGACGAAAATCAAATCATTTCTCAATGCCTAGCAAAACTAAGAAACTGCCAGAAGAAATAGCATCTCCTCCAATAAGCCTCTTTTTGCTGGAAATAAATAAATAAAATACCAACCTTTTCCACTAGAGTCAACTCAGGAGAAAGATTTTGGGCCACAACACGCATAAGGAGATCCTTTGAACTGCATACAAGAGTTAGAGCACAATACATAATACCTCTCAAAAAGGTAAATCCACATCCATTTTTTCATTCATACCAGGTCTTATAAAAAGAAACATACAATTGTTAATGCCCGTTATTCCATATCATGGAGTCCTAAGAGAAGAATAAAGCCTTTGAAAACAAACCGTACGTCAATATTCCTTGAATCTTGGTTCCTGACTGTGAAACAACAACTGCCGAATTAACACGCAACTCCCGCATCTTTAATGAAACTACGTAGACAGGATCTGCTAACGATGCAAAAGCAACCCTAGAAACATAATGCTATAGAGATTTGTAAAACATTTATATCTGATTATATGAGCGCCTACTGACAATATAAACAAACACGCAAGAAAATATAATGTGGAAATTACTTTGTATCTTCACTTATTAGAGTTGATAGGGAAGGCTTGAACATGTGCTCTCTCAGTGTATCTATCAAAGCATTTGGACCTGATAAGATGACGATGATCAAAACAGAAAATTAGCATCATCATCATTACAATATGGAGCAAAAAAAAAAATGGAAATTTCCAAGTCATTTAAATATCGATAAAGCACACATCAGAAGTAAACTATTTATACATGCACAACTTAAAAAAGAGGTCAAAACATATGCTAACCACTCAAATCAATTTAAAAATTAAAATGCATACAGCAGTACTCTACGTTAATGCCTGAACTTGCAAAATTTCATGTACTTCTCGTAAAAGCAAAAACATTTATGCAAGATATATCTAAAGTACTTTGAGAGAAGTAAAAGAAAAAAGGGAAATGTGTAGCAAGAATATTTCCACTTTGGGAATTTTAACCAGACAAGCAATTAAAATAAACGCATTGAACTTTTCTGATAAGAAGGAGAACATATATTAGCAGCAAAAAGGAAGAGAAAGTCCATGGGAGGATGTGTATGTAGAATTAGATGTCCTCATAAGAATACAGAAAAATAACAGCAAGATCAAGCAGTAATTTGGTAACTATCTCTAACAAAAAAATACGACCACTTGCAGGCTGCAGAAGCTTGAGGTTTTGTAAGAAACAGTCAGGTCAGCTTATGAGTAAGAGAAGTGAAAGTATTTTAGGAGAAAAATTCTTATTCAACAACTAATATTATCAACATTAACAAGACACATGCATGAAAGTGGGTGCAAATAATGCAATTCGGAAAATTTGTGCACAATCAATTCTATAAGAAGTATATATACAGATAATTGTTAATAAGTAGATCCATTGCTACCATATTGGCATTCAGCACCTTCAACTGTGGCAGCAATAGCGCTCCCCTGCTCAACCGCCTTCTCCAGCCTAAATATGGCATCATAAAGACATCTGGTGATATCCAATATGGCAATGACTTCTCCATTTTCCACAACAGGGAGGTGCCGAAATTTACCTATCATTTGAAAAAATTGAGTTATATACGTCACTCTATGAATTGATAATTTATAAGTCAATTAATACAAGGTGTAAATAAAAGAGAAGTTATTTAAAACATCTACCCAATTTTTTTCACAATTTGGCAACAGCTAGGTATAGAAACATAAGTAATAAAGGTGAAAAAGAATCATATGTCAGAGAACACAATAAAACCATGATTTTTCCCTTTCTTTTTTTCTTTTTGGTTTATGGGATGATAATATGGAAATCAACAAAGTAACTCAGAGTTATGCCTGATGTAATGATACAAATAGTAAAGGAATACAATGAAAAGCAAGAATATACGCAGGAAAATCATTAATCAATAATATAATTGAAGTCGCGGTAAGAACCAAGAAAATTGTGGATAAAAAATTATAGAAGTGCATATAATCTGAAACTAAACCACCAAGTAGTGTAAATATGTAATGTAGAAGTCACCAATGGTGTAAACAAAAATGACAATAGACCTCTGATACATTATTTCTCTGTAAACAAAATTATTAGCATTGAACGCTACAGAGTATAGACTCTAAATCTCTAATGCAGCTCCATGTCTAACTATATATTAGTCTATTACAATGCATTGGTGCCACAGTAATAATGGTAACCTTGGATCATCTTCTGAAGGGCGTCAATCGCCAGAGTATCTGACGTCACGAATGTAGGATTCCTAGTCATCACTTTTGACACTACCGTCTGATCTGTGCGTAAACCCTCAGATATAACTCTAGTAGCAATGTCCTGAACAAAATATACACAAGCTTGTAACAATTCATATGCGCAATCTCTTGATCTCTTAATTAACACAAGCAAACACCATAACAAACCTTGTCAGTCATGATTCCCGAAAGCAAAGCATTCGAATCAGTCAACAAAACAGCATTAACTCGCCGAGCCGCCATGCGTCTACATGCATCAAAAACGGTAGTCCCCTCGGGTATCGTGAGGGCTTTCGACAATCTAAGCTTCCTCACTGTCCTTTCTTGCTCATCAAGCCTAAACAATTATATTCAGAAGAAAATTAAATCGAGCTAACGGTATATCAACAATGATACGAAGCAGATGCGTTCAAAATAGTAATCATAAACGTAAATTACAGTAACTGCGTTAAGTTCCGCAAAGATCAAATCAAAATCCAAAAACTGAATGGAAACCAAAACATCAATTATCAATTATAGTATAATATCATAAGTTAAAGCTATATTACTACATCTACATTGTCCATGCAAAGAATCTATAACGGTTGGTGTGGATTTACACAGATCCGTTCATACTTCAACGGAATTCACGAATCGCATCAATGCGCAAACGAATCAGAACATGGAAATAATATAACATAATAACGATACAACAGTCTCTCTGTTCTATCTCAGAGAATGTCGAACGAAAGGATGAGAATGAGAAAGAGAAAGGAAAAGGTTCTTACTCAGGAGGAGGCGGAGAAGAAGCCTTGCTAGGAGGTTCGCTTGTGATTCCGTTTACGGCCTTATTCGACATTGGCGGAGGCCGTTTGTGCACACTGTTCCTCCTCGGAGCAGGAGGAATGTGACCGCTCATTCTTTTCTTTTTTATCTTCCTGTTCTCTTCTCTATCAGAATTCTTCACCGACGGAATATTCCGTTGAGAAAATAACACACGACACGAAGGAAGCACGTTAGGGTTCAGCCGCTTCTAACCGCCACCGCCGGTCTTCGACCTCTGCAAATGCTTTCTGCTTCTCCAGGTGAATATATAATTTTTTTTGTTTTTATATAGGTCGGTTTTTTTATCAGCATTCTGTTTACGCCAGTTTTCAGTTGAGTTATTATTTTTGTTGTTTTTTGAAGAAAAAGAAAGTTGAGAAGTGGATTTGATTGTCAATTTTGTAATTTGATTGCAAAAATAGAAAGGTTTTAGAGTTGTGATTTGTGTGTGTCCACCTGTTATTGTTATTGGCCCTCCTCCTCGGGTGGATTGCGGTATTATTTTTATCAAAAATACTTTATAGGCGAACAGAAAATCAATGGTTAAATACTTAAATCCATCAATATATATATATTTATGTATAAATATATATTTTATTTAATATAATTATATTTTTATAATTTTTTACTTTAATAATTTCGGTTAAGCTCACAATTTAATTGGCTAACTTTTGTATTTTTTATTTTTTTATTATATTATTTCAACCATTAAAAATTATTAAACAATTTATCAAGTATAATAAAGATGTGAGTTTTACTTTATTTTTTATTTTAAAAAATTATGGATATTGCATTATCAACCGAAAGAATGTGTCCTTAAATTTGAATATATTGTTTGTTCCCTTGAAGAAGAAGATAGCACAGCACGTGCATCAATTCATGCAGATACATCATGGATCATGCAGTCGGCTTTTTTGGTAACAATCATACAGTCAACTTTAGTTTGTCTGAAAGTCAGCTCAGGTAATTATTACTAATCATTTATTTCTAGATTATTCATCATCAATGTAATACTGATCTGCAAGTTTAAAATAATTGGATTCAATCAAAAAATGTTCTAAAAATATTAGTTAAAGTACCTATTAAGCTTCTGAGTTAATTTAACGCTTATTGCCACAATAATACATAAGGAAAAGATGATATAATATTCTTAATTATTTTATAAATATTTACTAATATATTATTAATTTTGTATATTATTTACTAATATAAAATTCTTAGATTAATTCAATTCGATTTATTTTTTTTAGATTCTTCTTAATTTTTTACTATATATAGTTAGATGAATTCTTTAGGTTATTAATTATTAGGGTTGTACCAAGAAGTAGAAAAATAGAATAGAGAAAGAACAAAAAAGGAGTGATGTATTACTGAAATGAATTATATCATTTAGGAAATTGGGCCTAACTAGTTTATATAACATACACCTTAGTAGACTTGAGAAAGTTAATTAATTCCTCTAAAAATTGAACCGTAAATTATATCTAACTCTATAACTATCTCACTCACTAACATGGGCCCCCTCAAACTTAGTAGTGGATTTTGAATCACTCTAAGTTTGAATTTGAACTTATTAAACAAGCTAACAGAAAGGGGCTTAGTAAATGTATCAGCCACTTGATTAGCGGCAGGTATATTGACAACATACAACTTTTTACTGTTAACTCTATCACGTAGGAAATACAAATCAAGCTCTAAATGCTTGTATCGGCGGTGAAGAACAGGATTTGCTGCCAACAAACACGCACTTTGGCTATCCGAATAAATAGTGGGAGGATAGGTTGTGGGATACAAAGTTCTTGCAACAACTGCTGCAACGAGATGAGTTCTTCTTGAGCAGTGGCAAGTGCTCGATACTCTACCTCTGTAGAAGACCTGGACACCTTAGACTACTTGCCACTCTTCCAAGATATTAAATTGCTTCCCATGAACACACAGTACCCACTGATGGATCTCCGATCATCCAAATCGGCTCCCCAGTCTGCATCAGCAAAGAAAATCAAACGATAGTCAGTACACTTATGAAAAACTAAACCATCACTTACCGTCCCTTGAACATAGAGCAGGATACGCTTGACAGCTTTCCAGTGATTAATAGTTGGATAGTGCATGAATTGAAATACCCTATTGACGGAATATGATAATTCTAGACGAGTGTTCGTCAAATACTGCAAGGTACCTACAGTAGATCGATAATGCTTGGGATCTTCATAGACATCATAATCATTTTGTGTTAGCTTAAGAGATGAAATCATGGGAGTGGACATTGATTTCGAACTAGACATCTTTAATTTCTTCAACAATTCACTAGCATACTTAGATTGGCTTAATAAGAGTCTTCCACTGTCCAAATAATTCACTTCTAATCCAACAAAGTAGCTCAACTTACCTAAATCTTTTAAAGAAAAAAATTTATTTAACTCTAATATTAAAGTATCTATATCAGAATTGAAGCTGCCAGTTAGAATAATATCATCCACATAAACTAGTAAATATAAAACAGATGTATTAGTTCTTCTAACAAATAAAGAGTGATACCTAGACGCATAAAAGAGAATAGAGAGAGAACAGATAAGGAGTAATGTATTATTGAAATGAATTATATTACTCAAAGAACTTGGGCCTAACTAGTTTATATAACACACATCTTTAGTAGACCTGATAGAGTTAATTAATTCCTCTAAAAACTGAACAGTAAATTATATCTAACTCTATAACTATCTCACTCACTAACATTAATTAATTTAAAAGATTTTTTGTTGTCTAACTTTTAAACATCTTTGTATTTTATTTTTTAATAATTAATAAAATATAACCTAAAATATTTACTAATATATAATAGATATATACAATCTTATTATAAATTCAACTTGCTGACAACTCTTCCTTTAGTGTTCACTCCCTATAATTTGGTTAATAATAAGAGGATGATTTCTTTGAAAAAAATCATTAGATATAGAGGTTTTAATTTTCCAATACAAATTTTTTAACATACTTGCTAAGAAAATAATAATAATATTTTAAAAAAACTTTTTTTTTGTATCGTGGTTTTGTAAGATCATTAGCTTTTTCTAATGATATTTAAACATGTTCGCTAATGAATAGCACTCCACCATGTGTATATCATCAATTAAACTTTTATTTATATGTTAACTTTAGGGAAGGAAGAGGGGGGGGGGGTACTTTTATTGTGAGGCTAACATATCTGTTAATTTAGTAGATCTCTCAGGAAAAATTAAATTGAGATCTTATTATTAAGATCACGGTATATATCTCTATATTTATATTAATTTAATGAGTAAACATTCAAAAATTAGTTTTAAAAAAATAAGTTTGGATAAAATACTTTGATCTTTAACAAATTTTAATTGTTCTAAAAAATCTCTAAACATATTGGTCTTTCCCAATTTGTCTTATAACGATATATATATTTCAAAAGTTAAATATTTTATAATAAAATTTATTATAAATATTTATTTGTTCAATACGTATATTGAAAATGACAACAAAATTCGTTAATCTATTTGACGAAAATAATTATGAAAATTTTTTAGAACAATAAACAGGGGCGGAGCCAGATAAAATATTAGAGGAGGGTCAAAAATATTTATACAATAAAATAATACTAAAATAAAATTTTAAAAGAGGGACTAAACTGAAATTTACATATAATTTATATATAAAAAATTAAAATTAGGAGGCATCTCCCCCTTTCTATGTATGTAGCTCCGTCTCTGACAATAAATATTTATTAGGATAATTAAAATATCTGTTGTTTTGGTTGCTGAAGACTAAAATATCCAGTTTAAAGTTGATTGGAAACGAACCAATTTAAATATTTCGTAAGTACCTGCATAAAAATTTCCATTAAAAATATGAAGTATTATTTTGGGAAATGTTTTGGTTTGGCCGTTTGATCGGATAGTGTATGGGAATATATATAATGCTGTTTTGAGTTGGTGTTAGCGTGGTCCCAATCTTCAGTACTTCACCCAAACACTATCCATTTTCCATTCGTTATTCTATTTTGGCTTTTGACATTACAATAAATATTTCAATTATCGTAATTGATACCATATAAGGTAAAAAGAAAAAAAAAGTACTGTTTGGTTCCATTATTTAAAGGGCCCATGTTCGCGCTATCAACCATCACTAGTCATTCATGTCTATTAATGGAAACAAGATTATTGATAATAGCACATCGCGCATATATACCAAATCTATTGAGAATATTTATATTGGAAGGCAACTGTCAATAGCAAAACGACTTATACTTGCATAATGCCATATATACCATACCAATAAAGTCATGTGAAGATAAATTTCATAGCTTTTTGAAATGATCATATAATTGTTTTAATAATTTTGAAATGCATCATTATATGTATCTTGCTTACTCTTTCGTGTAAAATCAATTCTTTTAATCATGTAAATACTAACCATCAGTGATCGTAGTTTTATACGCAATGAATAATGATACCACCTCAAGTGTTTAATAGTTTTAATGTTTATAAGATTGTAAAATTGAATTTTATACGCAATATCATCAACTCATGACATTTGCTCACCTTATAAATTAAATATCAAATTTGTTTGGCTGATTTTTTTTTATATGAAAAGAATGTGGTGTTTGATATTGAAATAGAGGGACGGATTTCGTATGCCAAATAAGTGCCAAAAAGTGATTTGGCTGATCGGTGAACACTTTTAATGAAAAACTATTAAATTATTGTATATTTTTTAATCTAACAGTAAAGATCTTTTTAAATTTAGTTTCATATGATTAGCTAGTTAATATTTTATACAATTTTTATGTCAGTGAGATAACTTTATAAATATTAGTTTTATGATGGTTGTTGTTAAATTTAAAATGTTTTGTGCTATTATATCAAAAAACTAAAAATTAGATATTTAAATTAATTCAAAATTAATAATTTTTTTATTGAATAAGATACTTTTTGTTGTATTATTTTGCACATGATTGAACGCCGGAGTGGGGGCATCAACCCAAAGTGGAAGATGGAACTTCACCTCCGATGATAGTACAGTGTGTGGGCAGGATAGCTTCTTTGGCAATATTCTCGCTGTCAACGCGCACGACCCTTCTCAGCAACACGGTCCTTCACCTCCGATGACGGCATCCCAAACGCCCGCAACCGCGTCGGCGACGACAATACTTCAGCAACGCCTCGACAGCAACCATGTCGCAGATGCCCCGACGAGGAGGATTACGGTATGGTAGGGATGAGATTAGGAGGGAAATGCTGTCGCGTGTACATAGGGCAGATGCCTTCCTCCCCTTCGTGGTTCTCTTAGCTTCCTCCTCTTTCTTCGGTGGTGCAAGCCCACTGCGCCTTCCACTATCTTCATCGCCGACGATGACTCAAAACCTCCCCACTGATCTGTTACTCACTTTTTCGTCCCACCATCAACTCCTTCTCCTCTCCAATCAGCTATGGCGGCTTTGACACCGTCTTCTCCGGCATCCTCCTTCCTCCGCGAGAACTCGGTGAAGCTCTGGACTCTACAACAACTTTGCAGCAAGGAGAGCGTGAATTTTACAACAAGATCTTCCTTTTAATTTGTTGGATTATTACTATTTACAATTTTTAATTTTTTGTTAAACAAAAAGTGAAAAATCAGGTTAGTAAGATTTATCTACTGGTCATTATTTGTTGGAGTTAACATTTTATGAAAAGAAAAAATAAATAATAAATGAATTTTACATTTTAAATTAATTCTAAATTCGAATCACCAAAAAAAATTAATTCTATATTCTAAACCAATTATTATGAGTTAAATAATTTTGTTCAATCTTCTTTTAAAGTAAGATATTTTGAAAATTAGTAATATTTGAAATAACTTAATTAATTATAGTAATATATATTAAAAAATAGTGATTTTGATACGTTAATTTTATTAATTATAGTTAAATAATATCAAAAATAATTTGATTAATTATAGTAAGATGTTATGTGAAATTAGTAATTTTTTAGAGTAAATTTATGAATTATAGTAATATAATTTAGAAAATTAATTCTTTTTTAGTAATTTTATAAATTATAGTAATATGATATGAGAAATTAATAAATTTTTAAAATAATTTTATTAATCATATTAATATGATATAAGAAATTAATAATTATGTTAAATTAATTTTATCAACTATAGTAATATGTTATGAAAAATTATTAATTGCATAGAGTATTAATTATAGTAAGATACTATAAAAATTAGTATAGATAGAGAGTATATAGAGAGAATAGATAGTAGAGAGTACACGCAAAAGAATTCAAGAAGATGACATGAAGAAGAAGTCTCATATTACACAAATAAAAATCTCATAAACCCTGAATCCTAGACTCTAAATTAGTAATTTTGTTATATTAATTTTATTAACTATAGTTAAATGATATGATGAATAATTTTATTAATTATAATAAAATATCATGTGAAATTAGTAATTTTTTTAGAGTGATTTTATAGGTTTCAATAATATGATTTAAGAAATTAGTTATTTTTATAGTAATTTTATCAATTATAGTAATATAATCTTAGAAATTAAAAGTTTTTTAAAATAATCTTATTAATTATACTAATATAATATGAGAAATTAATTATTATGTTAAATTAATTTTATTAATTACAGTAATATGTCATGAAAAATTTATTAATTATATAGAATATGAATTAAAATAACGATATAAAATTTTTAAATTAAAAAATAATAATTTAAAATCTGAAATGTATGTGCAAAACCAATACAAATAACCATATTCATATTATTCCACTTATAAACTTTGGCTATTTTTAACTTAGATAATATTTGTATTTTATTTAGTTTATTAAAATAAAAAAGTCAAGGAAAAAGAGAGAAGTGACCAATGAGCTATGACTCAAATGGTATAGTCTTTCGATACTCACCTAAGAGGTTGTGGGTTTAAATCTCCCTATCTTTGAAAGTAAAAAAAAAAATTATTTAATCTGTAAAATTTGATAATGTGTTTTAAAATTAAATTTTAATTTAATTTATGCACTTTAAAATTTTTATTTTATTAGTATGATAAAAATTTTAACCCTAAACTCCAACTCCAAAACCCCAAAATCCAAATCATAAGCTCCCAACTCAAAACTTCCGACTTCAATCTCCAATCTCTAATTCCCAAACTTTAAATCCTAAATCCTAAACCCTAAACTCTCGTAATTAATGTTTTATTTTTTTAAAAAATAAGATAAATATATTTTATTATAGTCAAACTAATATTTGAAAATTTTTATAAATATTCATATAATATTTTAATTTGATCAATTAAAATATTTTTAATATTTTTTAAAAATTATTTTGTTTTTTTTTTACAAAATCTAATAAAAAAAGATAAAAAATAAAAATAAAATAAGAGTGATATTTGTATATATAAGATAAGAGTAATATTTAAATATATAAAATATTTTTTTTTTTAAGGTAAGATGTTATGAGAAATTAATAATATTTTGAGTAACTTAATTAATTATAGTAATATATATGTTGAAAATTAGTGATTTTGTTACGTTAATTTTATTAATTATAGTTAAATGATATCGAGAATAATTTTATTAATTATAGTAAGATTTCATGTGAAATTAGTAATTTTTTAGAATAACTTTATAAAATATTATAGTAATATAATTTAGGAAATTAATTATTTTTAGTAATTTTATTAATTAAAGTAATATGATCTGAGAAATTAGTAAATTTTAAAAATAATTTTATTAATTATATTAATATGATATAAAAAATTAACAATTTTGTTAAATTAGTTTTATTAACTATAGTAATATGTTACTAAAAATTATTAATTATATAGAGTATTAACTATAGTAAGATAGTGTAAAAGTTAGTATAGATAGAGAGTATACAGAGAGTACAGAGAGTACACATAAAAGAATTCGAGAAGATAACACAAAGAAGAAGAAGTCTCATATTACACAAAGAAAGATCTCATAAACCCTGAATCATAAATTCTAAATTAGTAATTTTTAGAGTAATTTGATTAATTATATATATATATATATATATATATATATATATTAAAAATTAGTAATTTTGTTATTTAATTTTATTAACTATAGTTAAATGATACGGAGAATAATTTTATTAATCTTAGTAAGATGTTATATAAACTTAGTAATTTTTTAGAAAAATTTTATAGGTTTCAGTAATATGATTTAGGAAATTAGTTATTTTTTTAGTAATTTTATTAATTGTAATAATATAATTTAAGAAATTAAATTTTTTTTAAAATAATCTTATTAATTATGTTAATATGATATGAGAAATTAATTATCATATTAAATTAATTTTATTAATTATAGTAATATGTCATGAAAAATTATTAATTATATAGAGTATGAAATTAGTATTTTTTAAATTAATTTTATTAAATAATTGATAGGTATTATCATTAACTTAGGAAATAAATCGAAAATGAAAAGAAAAATATACGTAGAAAGTTCTAAAGTTCAAATAATAAGATGGAATATATCGAGGATAAGAAGAAGAAAAAAAAAATCTTAAACCCTAAATCTTAAACTCTAAACACTAAATTAGTAATTTATAGAGTAACTTGATTTATTATACTAATATATATATTGAACATTAGTGATTTGTTACATTAATTTTATTAGTTATAGTTAAATGATATGGAGAATAATTTTATTTATTATATAATAAGATGTTATGTAAAATTAGTAATTTTTTAGAATAACTTTATAGGTTATAGTAATATGATTTAGAAAATTAGTTATCTTTTTAGTAGTTTTATTAACTATAGTAATATAATCTGAGAAATTACTATAATTTTAAAGTAATGTTATTAATCATAATAATATGATATGAAAAATTAATAATTATTAAATTAATTTTATTAATTATTTAGAGTACAGTAATATGCTATAAAAAACTAGTATTTTTTAATTAATTTTATTAAATTAATTACTTATATTTTTGGTAATTTTATTAATTATAGTAATACAATCTGATAAATTAGTAATTTTTTAAAGTAATTTTATTAATTATAATAATATGATATGAAAAATTAGTAATTGTTAAATTAATTTTATTAATTATAGTCGTCAAAAAAAGTAATTAATTATTCAAAAACACTTAAACTTGTTTTAGGCTTTGACAGAATATTCGAAAACGCAGTCGAGAAAGAAACAGGAGAAGTGTGTGGCCATGGCGGATCAGCAGAATTTGCCAGAAAAAACGGTGCAGAATATTCTAGAACAAAAAACTCTCAAATGGGTCTTCGTTGGTGGTAAAGGTGGCGTTGGCTAAACTACATGCAGCTCAATCCTCTCAATTCTTTTCGGCGCTGTTCGCGATTCTGTTCTCATGATTTCCACCGACCCAGCTCACAATTTCAACGATGCTTTTCAACATAATTCACAAAGACTCCAATTTTAGTCAATGGCTTCACCAATCTCTATACTATAGAGGTGGATCCAACTGTTGAGCATGAGGATGTGAGCACTTCTGAAGGGATAGACGGTATGAGTCAGTGCAATTTTTGGCGGAGTGTGAGTAGTGGACTTTGGACGTGCCAGAGAAGACGGTGCCGAAGCCACCATGGCTGAGTGGGGAAGAGAAAGAGTTGGTAGCATGAAGGAGCGATTAGGAGAGACGGTGGGGAGGGTTGAGTCGTTGTTGGCGGTGGAGATAATGGAAGGGGGTGCGCTTGCGACGGCAAAGAAATGAGAGGAAGAGAACTTGCAGGAGGAGGTTAGGGGCTTTTAATAACTAAGTGAAATACTGAAATGTATTCATTTAAAAAAATTAAAAAAGTTACCCCTCTGCCCTCTATTTTAGCGTGTAATTGAAAAAAAACCCCACAAAAACAAAAATTTTGATTTTGATACTTTCTGGCTGATTAGTGCGCCAAAGAGCATTTTGGCGTTTCGGTGTGCAATCTTGTCCCGCATACCGAATCCATGCCCTTGAAATAGATGTGTGTAAAGTAATTAAACTCGTACGGCGTCAAAGTCAATGCATGTCAGGTTTGGCCTTTGCACAAATTTTTAAAACAACCTACAAAATATAGGTTGCGTTTTACATATGCTTTTATCCTGTTTTTATTATTATTTTTTTAAGGAACAAAACGCATTTTGTGTTTTGAACGTTTTAATATTTTTTATTCAAAAATTACAAAATATAACACTCTATTACACAGAGTCTTACGCTTAAGTCGTAAACCAGAGGTGTCGAGGTATTATGACCTCTAAAAGAAAAAACGTATATAAATATAGTTGAAGAATTTATATCTAGGAGCCTTGAAGAAGAAGTTAAGCAAAAGCGAAAAACAGAAAATCGTTTCACACTCGCATGGATAATCGTAAAAGGATAGGTATGATCAAAAGAAGGCTAAAAACATAATACACAGATCGGAATCTCAAAATATAGATATCAAGCTCCAGACTCGACCTGTGAAGTTAAGGCCGGCTAGAGTATGTAATAATATATATACATATATATATATATATATATATATATATATATATTTATTTATTTATTTATTTATTTATACAATCCAAAATATAACTCATACCATAGAATATACACCTGTTTCTCCAAGTCAACCTCTAGGAGGGACAAAATACAAAATATACATACGAAAACTTCTATATACATATATACATGGCCTAAAACAAAATACAACAACCCAAAAGACAGTTCTTTGCTTGTAAGGAGGGTCTCCAGACGCTTAACGAGGTACCTCTCGACCTGCATCTGAAAAACAACAGAAATATGTATGGAATGAGAACCAGGGGTTCTCAGCATAGTAAAGGTGTCCGCATAGTTAATATAAAAGGCCCCAGAAAAATCAGAGGCACTCCTAGAACTTCGAAACTCAGATTTTAGCTTAAAGATCTAACTAAACTAGAAACTAAGTTATCTAAGGTATTCGAGTTCTAAATCTAACTTTAACCTAACACTTTACTTTCTGTCTCCTCTAATCCTCCAAATCACCGGTGGAACAACCCCCTCACACCTCTGCCAAGAGGAGTCTCTCAGAAAAATACACATACAATTCAAGTAAGGAAAACACAGATAGAAGTGCAATTACAACAAGTAGAACAAGTATCAAATAAGCAGTATTAAGCAATTAAGCAAACTAAAACAATGCACACTGAGGCGAAACATACAAATGCACATGATGTATGCCTGTTCTATGGCTAATGAGTCTCATTTGTCAGTTATATAGTCAACCCGATATGTCCTGGTATCTAACCATTGGACAGTCCCTCTGTACGCACATCCCTAAGCTCAATAATATCCATGAAAAAATCCCAAGCTCAATTTATCCATGGGAGAACCCAGAAAGTAAAAGTACTCAGTCACATCTCGCGACAGAGGGTCAACAATATCTCAATTATTCAAGACAAATAGAATTTTAATTCATCATTCTTAATGTCATCGTCATTCATCAATTCATATCTCATTAAATTTCAAATTCATCATTATCCTCATTATCACTATCATCACCTCATCCATTATAATCTCAATATTTATTTATCTCAACTTCAATCATAATTCTCAACATAACAGAGGGTCAATGATGAATCCATATTTGATGATGATTTTTGGATAGAATTGGATGGATTTTCATCATATAAACTTGCACTTATTCCCTTGAATAGCATGCTTTTGAACTTTCTTTCCAAATTGCGCTTGATGATGAAAATGTGCTCTTTTATGCCTAATTTAATCTATTTTATTCCGTTTGCCTTCCATTCGATGCCTTGATGTTGTTTATGAGTGATTCCAAGTGTATAAGGTAGGAATGGGTTGGAGAAAATGGAAGAAGAGCATGCAAAGTGAAGGAAACATCAAGAATCAAAGGAGATGAGTTCAGAGACGTGTGCGTGCGCACAGCTACCTGTGCGTGCGCACAGTCGGCCAATCAGAGTGCGTGGAGTGTTTCGAGCGCGTCACGCGTCCAGCCAAGCATCGCTTAGTGTGCATGCGCACAGCTCCTTGTGCGTACGCACAGGTGTCCGCACATGACTTCATTAAAATAGCACGTGCCTCGCGATTTGGGGGCTTTGGAGGCCCATTTCTGAAGTTCTCTAGCTCATATTGATGGGGAAAATGAAGACATAACATAGCATATCATTAGGATAGTTTTAGGAGTAGCAGTAGGAAGCTTTTAGTTAGTTTTTCTCTAAGTTTTTCATCATCTCTATTAGGGTTTATATTAGGGTTTTACATTCAAGTGTCATTTCCATTTTTGATCTTAGATTTTGCTAGCTTTCATTATAAGTATTCTCTTGTTATTACTCTTTATAGTTACATTGTCATTACTCTTTCTTCTAATTCAAGTTATAGTTCAATTTTGCTTCTCTCTTGCAATTTTAATTTCTTGTTGATGAATTTGATGTTTGATGTTTGTTTCATGCTTCCTTATATTATTCTTGTTGATTGAGATCAATTGTTGCTTTTAGTTTCAAGCCATTTCTCATTTTCTCCATGTTTAAGGTTTATGCCCACCAAGTGTTTGACAAAATGTCAAACATGATTTTAGGCTAAATTTTTGGTTCTTGGCTTGGGTAAAGTGAGCAATTGGGTTTCTAGAGTTGGAATGTCCAACATTTAGTTTCAATTTTTGGATTGTTAATTGTTCTTATTCCCACTAACGCTAATTGTTACTAAAGTGATTAGCAAGCAAGTTAGGATTTGTGGGTTAAGGACACTTATGCTCATTTAACTTACCTTCCGATGTGAGGGTTGATCAAGTGAGACTAATCTATCATAATTATCATAGTTGTGGTTCCAACAAGGAAAGGACCCTTAACTCACTCCAATCCAAGATTCTTTTTGATTCTTTTAATCTTTCATACATTTCCATGTTAATCTCTTTTATACTTTACTTGTTTATATTACATAGTCGATTCTTTAATTTCTTAATTAGTTCAATCGTTACAATTTTGCATGTTCTTTTATTGCTTTATATGTTCATTTCTTCATTCACAAACCCTTGATCACTTCAACCGAATTTGCACACTCATTGTTCTAAGGTACTCCTTGGGAGACGACTCGGGAGTCAAATACTCTCAGTTTTGAATTAGTTTTGAATTGTGACACATTTTGTGAACCTCTAATTTGATCGGTGGCCAACTTGTTGGGTTAGGACTATACTTACAACGCTAATACCAATCTTAAGGAAAAATCCAAACCCATACTTACAACTTCTATTATGACTTTTAATGGTAGAAAATTGAAATCATCAATGCATTTCTTTTTTTGTTGATGTGAAGTTTTGGTTGCAATTGCCTTGTGTTGGTGTAATCTAAGTTTCATTGTTCATCCTGGAATTAAATTGAGTAACCACTTTACAAATGTTCAACTTTTAATGATGTCTTGATCAAACATCTTTTGGGTTCCAATTAAGAACATTGTATGTATGATTACCACTCTTTGAGGATGAACAATGGACAATCCCCTTTTTGGTGCTTGCTTGAAGTTGTTTGCATTTCTCTGTTTTATACTTGCAACTTGAGCACTAAATCGTGAAGCTTTGAGCTGTGAATTGCCTTAAGGGTGTGATTGCCGTGATATCCGGCCGGTGTGTGTGTTCCAACCGCGCGCATCATGGGAATATACACACCGTGTTTTCTATAAATCACACTACTTCTATAAGCTCTTTTATCATTGTTAGTGCTTCCTCATTGATATTCCTTTATTATTGCCCTATGGTCTCAAAATTCTTTTGCTTGTATTTTTAGGATGAGAAAGAAGGGTAAGGCACCGGTTGCGTCGCCAGTTGAGCAACCTACCACTCACTTTCCTGAGGTTTGGTGGGATCGCCAAGGTCATAGACCGGATACCTTGATCAACCGGAGAGCCGACTCTCAATACAAGAACATTATGAAGCGTACAATCCGTTGGGAGAGGCCATTGAAGGTTCTAAGCAAATACAAGGCAACTATTCACCAAAGGATCACCTCGCTTCATTGGGAGTTTCTAGATCAAGAACCCATTGAAGTCAATGAGACTATGGTGCGGGAATTCTATGCAAACTACCAAGCTTGGGAAACAAAGTCAGTCTTCCTCTGGGGTAAGATGTTGGATACATCCAATCAAACTCTAGAAGCTATCCTGAACACCCCCCACATTCTATTTGAGAAAGATGGATACTCCAAGATAAAAGAGGATGTCTTCGAAGGAAGAATATATCTGACTCCCATTCTTGAGAAAATAGGCCGTCCTGGTGCATCTTGGGAGTATAGCAAAGGGAGGAATTCTGTTCCCACTAGTATTGCATACTCTGATTTGAATGCTGAAGCGCGTATATGGCATCAGATTGTGGCAGACTACATCATCCCGAGCACCCACTATATCCATGTAAGATTTAGGACTGCTTTGCTACTTTGAGCTATTATGCAAGAGAAGCATATAGCCATATTGCCTTTATTGCACAAATCGATTTGAAAATTGATTGAGAAGAAGAATGTCAGCATTCCATTCCCGTCGATGGTGATGCGCTTAGCAAACGCAGTGGGGGTAGAAAGGCGACCAATGGACATTATGTTCCGGATTCCTAGAGGCAACAAGTTCATTCCGAGGGGAGATTTAGAAAGATCAACAAACACTACACCCTCCAAGAGGAAGACACCCACAGCACCACCATCAACTCTACCAACTTCATCAACTGCTTTGCCATTTCTCCGTCCTCTTCCGGATCTATTCTGAGACATCTTGCACGATATCCACCACATGGAGCATTTGGAGCGCAAACGTTTTGAGTGGATCGCGACAAAGCTAGAAGGAAGAGACCCCGGCCCGCTTCCTAGACATTCATCCGAGCTAGCTGGGGAGGAACATGATGCAGTTGACCATCCCACTCATGAGTCCACCAGCTGAAGGTGGCCCCTCTTCATCCTCCCGGATCGTGAGCATGCACGGAGAACCGTGCACAACTTAAGTGTGGGGGAGGATCGATGACTTCAAGGGGGGTAAAAATTTATCTCTTAAAGACACTTTGCAATGTTTCTTATAGTACTTTTTCTTTATTTTGAGTAGCTTTATTTCTATTGTATCTTGTTTGGTTTGCTGTAAAATATTTCTTTATCGTTTATAGATATTCATTAGTTAATATTTTCATGTTGCATGATAGAACGAATAAGTTGGTGAAACACCAAGAAATTTCCATGAAATTTTTCTTTTAAGGGTATACCATTGATTGAATTGAAGAAAAATTTGTTTACCAACTTGCTTGGAGTATTTTGTTTGTAGAACATGGAAAAAAACTAGAACAATATGCCGTGTGAGATTTGAGCTTTAATAGATGGTTGCATTTTTCAACCATAATATTGTTCTTGTGTGTGATTATACTCCTTTTTTATTGTGATCATTGATTTGCATGATTCTATATGTCCTGTATTTGTGTTTTGCATTTAGCATGATTGAGGCCATCCTTGATGATAAACTCACTAACCTATATGGCCAACCCTTGCATTCACCCTTGTAAACCCCTTTTGTGCCTACGAATCCCCTTTTGTTCTAATGATAGCACATTACTCCACTTAAGCGGAAAACCATTGATGTCCTTGAATTATTCTTTGATTAGCTTGGGTGGATTAGTGTGTAAATTCTAAGTGTGGGGGAATTTTGGGAAGCATTGGTGATAAAGGCATGAACTCTTTGTGAAAAACTTTTTGGGAAATTAGGTAATGCTCATGCATTTCACTAATTAAAACATATGCATTCATAGTTCAATTTAAAGAAAAAAAAAAGAAAAAAAAACTTGTGCATAACGAAGTATGAATAAAAAGAAGTAAATAAAGGATGCATATGTCATGTTTGAAAAGAAAATGCATGAGTGAAGTGAGATAGGAAAGAGAAAATGGGTAAAAAGGTTGTATTGTTATGTGTACATAGGTGAGGTTGGATTAGGTGGACATTCAAGCTAATCAAAGAACTAATTCTTTAAGTCCACTTAACCATATTTCATCCGACCTAACCCTAGCCCCATTACATCCCTTTAAAGACCTCATGATACTTGTTATTCATGCATTAAATACTAGTTGATTGTTAGATGAATTGTAAATCTTTGAAAAGCATGATAAAAGGAGAATTGAGTGGTTAAACCCTAAACACTAAGAGAATTGAGTGGATATACATCCAATGAGGGGTTCGATCGCTCAATTCTATGTTCTTATGCCTCATATTGCATCTTCTTGCAAGTTGTTTAATTGGAACGTTTTGATAACTTCAATTCAACTCTTTGGACATTGATCTTAATACATGAACTCTTTGCATTGGCCCAATAGTTTCTTGTGATGGATTGGAATTCCATGGTTTGTTTCTACCAACTCTCATCATAGTATATTTTGGTGATTAGTCTTAGGATAGTTGCGTGCATTTAAGTAGTATATAGCATAAGCCATTTTCCCTTTCATATATCTCCTTTGTGTGTTAAGCATGAGGACATGCTAGTGTTTAAGTGTGGGGGAATTGATGAATCCATATTTGATGATGATTTTTGGATAGAATTGGATGGATTTTCATCATATAAACTTGCACTTATTCCCTTGAATAGCATGCTTTTGAATTTTCTTTCCAAATTGCGATTGATTATGAAAATGTGCTCTTTTGTGCCTAATTTAATCTATTTTATTCCGTTTGCCTTCCATTCGATGCCTTGATGTTGTTTATGAGTGATTCCAGGTGTATAAGGCAGGAATGGGTTGGAGAAAATGGAAAAAGAGCATGCAAAGTGAAGAAAACATCAAGAATCAAAGGAGATGAGTTCAGAGACGTGTGCATGCGCACAGCTACCTGTGCGTACGCACAGCCGGCCAATCAGAGCGCGTGGAGTGTTTTGAGCGCGTCGCGCATCCAGCCAAGTATCGCTTAGTGTGCGTGTGCACAGCTCCTTGTGCGTACGCACAGGCCTGGATTTATCGCGAGGTGTGCAGACACACGCATCTGTGCGTCCGCACAGGTGTTCGCACATGACTTCATTAAAATAGCACGTGCCTCGCGATTTGGGGGCTTTGGAAGCCCATTTCTAAAGTTCTCTAGCTCATATTGAGGGGGAAAATGAAGACATAACATAGCATATCATTAGGATAGTTTTAGGAGTAGTAGTAGGAAGCTTTTAGTTAGTTTTTCTCTAAGTTTTTCATCATCTCTATTAGGGTTTTACATTCAAGTGCCATTTCCATTTTTAATCTTGGATTTTGCTAGCTTTCATTGTAAGTATTCTCTTGTTATTACTCTTTATAGTTACATTGTCATTACTCTTTCTTCTAAGTCAAGTTATAGTTCAATTTTGCTTCTCTCTTGCAATTTTAATTTCTTGTTGATGAATTTGATGTTTGATGTTTGTTTCATGCTTTCTTGTGTTATTCTTGTTGATTGAGATTAATTGTTGCTTTTAGTTTCAAGCCATTTCTCATTTTCTCCATGTTTAAGGTTTATGCCCACCAAGTGTTTGACAAAATGTCAAACATGGTTTTAGGCTAAATTTTTGGTTATTGGCTTGGGTAAAGTGAGCAATTGGGTTTCTAGAGTTGGAATGTCCAACATTTAGTTTCAATTCTTGGGTTGTTAATTGTTCTTGTTCCCACTAACGCTAATTGTTGCTAAAGTGATTAGCAAGCAAGTTAGGATTTGTGGGTTAATGACACTTATGCTCATTTAACTTACCTTCCGATGTGAGGGTTGATCAAGTGAGACTAATCCATCATAATTGTCATAGTTGTGGTACCAACAAGAAAAGGACCCTTATCTCACTCCAAGCCAAGATTCTTTTTTATGCTTTTAATCTTTCATACATTTCCATGTTAATCTCTTTTATACTTTACTTGTTTATATTACATAGTCGGTTCTTTAATTTCTTAATTAGTTCAATCGTTACAATTTTGCATGTTCTTTTATTGCTTTATATGTTCATTTCTTCATTCACAAACCCTTGATCACTTCAACCGGATTTGCACACTCATTGTTCTAAAGTACTCCTTGGGAGACGACTCGGGAGTCAAATACTCTCGGTTTTGAATTAGTTTTGAATTGTGACACATTTTGTGAACCTCTAATTTGATCGGTGGCGAACTTGTTGGGTTAGGACTATACTTACAACGCTAATACCAATCTTGAGAAAAAATCCAAACCCATGCTTTTGGCCATTGTCAGTCAACAATTAGTCTCAAAATATACAAGTAACATAATGATCTCTTTTCTTGTTTAACATAACACTTCAAATCAAATTTTCAATTTTTATAGAAATTTTGGCAGCATCCCCTCTAATACTCAAACTTCTACCACCCTTCAAGGGTCCCAACCACCAAATCAAACACCTCTTAGTCATTCAGATCATTCCTAGTATCAAATTATTTCAAAATCAAACTAATTTCAATATTAAATCATTTTCCAAAACCAACCAACTCTAATAACAAATCGTTTACAAAATCGAATCGCACATCTCTCAACCAATTCATTCAATTCAATTTCACAAACTCACCATCAATCCTCAACACATGAACAATCTTCATTAATTTTATTACTTATTAAATACATAATCTAACACATAAAAATTCATTCATCCTTTATACACACATCATATACCATATACACAATCCATGAATAATTCATTCAGTTTATTCTTATCTTAAGATCTTTTAGCCTAAGTTTTTATGTGATATTAAATATTAATTACGAGAAACCAAAACCATACCTGGCCGATTCCTCCCTAAGCTCGAAACACCTAAAAAACCTCTCCTTTCACAAGCTCCAAGCTTTCAAACGTCAATTTCTCAAGCATAATTACCCAAATTTCATTCCAAACCGCCAAATTGAACTCCAAATCGATAAGAACACAATCTAATTTACACAATATCACTATAATCATCATAGGTTTCACAAATTCAATAATTCACAAGGGTTAAACAGTTCCGTACCTTACCCACGGATCAATTGGACAAAATCCAGTGATTATCCACTACTAGAGTTCACCAAAACTATCAAAATCATTCAATTTTTTAATACCCAAACTCAAAATCTACAAAATTGAGGAGGGGAAGAACTGGGTGAAAAATGCAAATTTCTTACCATTTTATGCCGGTTGATCCAATACACAAGCCCTCAATATATCTTCTAGGGTTTGTATTGTCCTCTCCAATTGACCATTAGTTTGAGGATGGTACGTGGTATTTAAGCTCAATTGAGTTCCAAATGCTTTCTGAAAAATCCCCCCAGAATCTTGAAGTGAAACAAGGATCTTTATCAGAAATTATGGTTGTAGGCACACCATGCAGTCTTACAATCTCCTTGATATACAGACGGGCTAACTCTTCTAAAGTATAATTCATCCGGATAGGTAAGAAGTGAGCAAACTTCGTCAACCGATCCACAATCACCCATACTGCATCAAATGCTACCCTAGTACTCGGCAATCCAGACACAAAGTCCATTGCGATACTTTTTCATTTCCATTGTGGAATTTCTAAAGGTTGTAACGTTCCAGATAGTCTCTGGTGTTCAATCTTTACTTTCTGGCAGGTCAAATATTTTGAAACATGTAAAGCTACATCATTCTTCATTTCTGGCCACCAAAACATTGCTTTTAGATCATAATACATCTTAGTACTCCCTGGATGGATCGAAAACTTACTTCGGTGAGCTTCTGTTAACACATCTTGCCATAAGTATCCTACATTCGGTATCCAGACCCTTTTCTTGTACCTCCAAACTCCTTCTATGTCTTTACTAACTTTTCCTTGTTTTCTCTGTTTAATGACTTGCAATATTTTTTGTAGCTCCTGATCATTCTACTGAGCCTTATGAATCTCATTCTTGAAATCACTAGAAATATGTAACTGATTCATACACATATTCCCAGCTACCTCTCTAACGCCCAAGTTCAAGTTCTCAAACTCCTTCACTAACATTTCTTCTTTAAGGATCATCCAAGCAATGCATAATGATTTTTGGCTCAAAGCATCTACCACGACATTAGCCTTTCCTAGGTGGTAACTCAGTTCAAAATCCTAGTCCTTCAGCAACTCCATCCACCTTCTTTAGCGCATATTAAGCTCCTTCTGATCAAAGAGATATTTCAAACTCTTATGATCAGAGAAAACATGAAACTTAACCCGATACAGGTAGTGCCTCCAGTCCACACCTTTAATGCAAACATAACTACAGCGAGTTCTAGGTCGTGAGTCAGATATTTTACTTCGTGCGGTCTCAACAGTCGTGAAGCATATGCTACAACATTGCAGTGCTGCATTAGCATACACCCCAGACCCTTCAATGAAGCATCACAATATACTTCAAAAGGCTCATTAGGCTCGAGTAATACAAGCACAGGTGCTGTAGTCAGTTTCTGTTTCAAAGCTTGAAAACTCTCCTCACATTCTGATGTCTAGACAAATGGCGCATCCTTTCGAGTTAACTTTGTCAAAGGCAACGCAATTTGTGAAAAGCCTTTGATAAACCTCCGATAATATCCTATTAAACCTAAAAAGCTTCTGATCTCCGTCACTGATGTAGGTCGTCCCTAGTCCATCACTGCGTCAACCTTAGAAGGATCTACTGCTATTCCCTGCTTACTTACTATGTGAGCCAGAAATTTCACCTCTTTTTTCCAGAATTCACATTTAGAAAGTTTAGCGTACAACTTCCTCTTTTTCAAAATCTGCAGCACGATCCACAGGTGTTCCGCGTGCTCCTCCTTAATCTTAGAGTAGATTAGAATGTCATCAATGAAGCCGATGACAAATTTATCCAGGAATGGACAAAATATCCGATTCATATAGTCTATGAACACAGTAGGGGCATTGCTTAACCCAAATGACATCATAGTGTATTCGTAGTGACCATAACGAGTTTTGAAAGTAGTTTTCAGGATATCTTCATCTCTTACCCATATCTGGTGATAACCAGACCTTAAGTCAATCTTGGAAAAGACATCAGCTCCTTACAATTGGTCCATCAGATCATCAATTCTCAGCAACGAGTATTTATTCTTTACTGTCACTTTATTTAGTTGTCTGTAGTCCACACATAGCCACATATTTTCATCCTTCTTTTTCACCAAAAACACTGGTGCTCCCCATGGTGAAACGCTTGGACGAATGAAATTCTTACTCATTAACTCCTCCAGTTGAGCCTTAAGTTCAGTTAGCTCTAAAGGCGATATTCGATAAGGCGCAATTGAAATTGGTCCTACTCCAGGTACCAGTTCAATCGCAAACTCAATTTCTCGAGAAGGAGAAAATTCAAGTATATCCTCAAGAAATACTTCTGGAAATTCACTTACAACTGGAATCTAATTCAAACTCTGTTCGTTGCCTGACACACTGGCAACCAATAGTATGAATCCCGAACACTTACTTCCACTATAATTCACCATAACAGAATTCAAATAATATCCATTCGCCACCACGGTCCTTTAGACCCTTCAGACATAAGTTGCACTGACCGTTCAAAACAGTCTAGCTGTACGTGATGATTTGACAGCCAATCCAAACCGAAAATTAGGTCAAGTCCAGTCATCGGTAAGCAAATTAAATCATGGACAAAAGTTCGATGCTTACTTCGAAATAGAACTTGTTGACAACCTAATCTAGTTACAACAGTCTTAGAGGCAGTAGTATGTACTTGCAAATCATAGGCTAACATGGTTATCTTTAATCATAACTCACTGAATTTCTCAAACGATATAAATAAATGTGATGCCCCAGTATCAAACAAAGCAATTAAGATTTTACCACCAATTTCACAATTACCTCTAATCAGAGTGTTTGACCTCTCAGCCCCATCTGCCGACATGGTAAATACACGTCCCTACTGAACTCTATCAGCTTCCTGTCTATTCCTCTCTGGACAATTCCAAGACAGATGCGCGACTCTACCACAGTAGTAACATACACCCAAACCAGCTATGCACGGAGTATTTGAGTGGTATTTCCCACGTCTCCTACATGTCAAGTTATTGGGAGAATTCTGAACATGCTTTCCCTTGCCTCGTCCTTGATCGTTGTTATTATTGAATCTCCGGAAGTTATTCTGACCCAGATGTTATTGTGGGACATAACTGCCTCGCTTGAAATTCCGATCTCTAGATGCAAATTTCCTCCCCCGATCTCTTCAAACAAAATCCCGGTGATCGTCCTTGTCTAACGTGACCTTTCTTGCACAATCTTCAGCAACTCAGTTTTTGTTTACTAATTTAGAATTTTTTTTTTTTATCTCTATTGGGCCCACTGTACTCAGAATGTCGCTTCAAAGTCCACCTTCAAACTTGACGTCTTCCACTCTTCAAAATCCCCCGCAGCGCTTTGACAAATCCTGGAAAACTGACACAATTCCTTAAATCGATTATTGTACTCTGTCACTGACATAGGACCCTGCTTCAGCTGTAGCAACTCAAGCTCCTTCACCGTCCTTACTGAGTTTGGGAAATATTTCTTCTAAAACTCAGATTAGAATATATCCCAAGGGATTGCAATATTATCTCATTGTAGAAGGCATCTGGTTTCTTGCCACCAATACTAAGCTTCACGCACCAGCTGGTAAGTAGCGAACTCAACACACTAGTCCTCAGGCACTTGTTACACTTGCAAAGTTTGTTCCATCGCCTGAAACCAATTATCAGCCTCTGTGGGATTTGTGGTTCCTCAAAATATCAGTGGATTTATCTTCACAAAGTTCTCTAATTTCATCGGCCCATTTCTACCATTACCCCCATTTTTGTTGTTAGCTTGCTGACCAAGTACTGTCGTTGTTGCCTGCATAGCAGCCGCCATATTCTCCAGGGCATTGATAAAGTTTACGGGATTATTTGCAGTTATTTTAGGTTCCTCATTTCTATTTTGGCCACTGCCTTGATCGTGTCCGCGTCCACGAGTCATCATTTGGTTACTGTTCGCACCAAACAAGTGATATCAAGGTGATCAGTTGAAAGAACTTGGAAGATTGATGATTTAGAAGTTATAGTAAACTCTCGTTGCAAGTATAGTTACTAAACCAAGCAATCAACCTTTCTTACAAACGTTTTGGTTGTCACAAATAACAAACCCCTTTAAAATTGATAACCAAGTATTTAAACATCGGGTCGTCTTCTCAAGGAATTGCAGGGAAGTATGTTCTTATTATTGGTTATGAGTCTTGTAAATTGGGGTTTTGAAAGTAAGGAACCAGTATGTTAAATGATAAAAAGAATAAAATAAATAAATAACTATAAAATAAACTCTTGACAAGGTATGAGGAATTAGAAGTCCTATCCTAGTTATCCTTATCAATTGTAATGAGAATTGGATTTTTCTCCCACTTTGTTAACCTCTAACTATGAAGGTAAGTTAAGTGGATGAATTAATTTTTGATTCCTCAGGTCCTAGTCTTTCCTTGGGAAAGGCTAGAGTTATTGGAACTCAAATTAATTATTGAATAATTCCAATTTTCAATCAACAATGAGTTTGATAACTCAAGTGTCTCCAATGACTCAACCAAAGCCAAAAGAAAAAAAATCTAAATTATTTATATAAATAAAAGAAAGCAATTATAATTCTAAAATACCTCAAATTATATCAAATAAAAAGAATCCTTAACATGGATGGTTCATAAGCCAATTAGGCAAAATAACTAATACAAGCATTAAAGCATCTGAAAGTAAAAGAGAAATATAAAATAAAAGGAATATTGAACCTGTGACTAAAGATGAGTTGAACTAAACTAATAGAAATCCTAAAATCCTAATCCTAAGAGAGATGAGAGAACCTCTCTCTCTAAAAACTACATCTAAATCCTAAAATTGTGAATATGAAAGCTTGTTATTATGAATGAATGGATTTCCCCACTTTATAGCCTCTAATCTGTGTTTTCTGGGCCAAAAACTGGGTCGAAAACAGCCCAAAAATTGCTGGAGAAGATATCTGCCACGTTGATTTTCGGAACTGCGACGCGTCCACGTGGAGCCTGCGATCGCGTCATCTAGCATCAGGGAAACTATGACATATTATATATTAAATCGAAGCCCCAGATGTTAGCTTTCCAACGCAATTGGAACCGCGTCGTTTGGATCTTTGTAGCTAAAGTTATAGCCGTTTGAGTGCGAAGAGGTCAGGCTGGACAGCTTAGCAATTTCTCCAACTTCTTGTATTCCTTCCACTTTTGCATGCTTTCTTTCCATCCTCTGAGTCATTCCTGCCCTGTAATCTCTGAAATCACTTAACACACATATCAAGGCATCTAATGGTAATAAGAGAGGATTTAAACATAGGGAACTTAAGGCCAAAGAAGCATGTTTTCAATCAAAGCACATAATTAGGAAGGCAAATGTAAAACCATGCAAATAGTATGAATAAGTGGGTAAAGAGTTGATAAAAGCCACTCAATTGAGCACAAGATAAACCATAAAATAGTGGTTTATCATCAGTCTTAATATCTCAAGTCTAATGCTTCAAATTTCCAAATGCATGCTCATGAACAAATATGCCACATATATCAATTAGATATCCTAATTAGCATATACACACTCCCAAGGTATGCCCAGAAGCATAGTCAGTCTGTCCCTCAGGCTCTATTAGAACGAACTGCTCTGATACCATAATGTAGAAACCTAATACAGGGCCTTACGCTTAAGTCGTAAAGCAGAGGTGGCGAGGTATTACAACCTCTAAAAGAAAAGACATATAAATATAGTTGAAAGAATTCATATCTAGGAGCCTTGAAGAAGAAGCTAAGCAAAAGCGAAAACAAAAAATCGTTTCACACTCTCATGAATAATCATAAAACAGATAGGTAAGATCAAAAGAAGGCTAAAAACATAATATAAAAATCGAAATCTTAAAATACAGATATCATGCTCCAGACTCGACCTGCAAAGTTACGGCCGGCCAGAGTATGTAATTATATATATTTATACAACTCAAAATATAACTCATACTGCAGAATATACACCTGTTTCTCCAAGTCAACCTCTAGGAGGGACAAAATAAAAAAATATACATGCGGAGACTTTTATATACATATATACAAGGCCTAAAACAAAATATAACAGCCCAAAAGACAGGTCTTCGCTTGCAAAGAGGGTCTCCAGACGCTTAATGAAGTACCTCTCGACCTGCATCTGAAAAACAACAGAAATATGTATGGAATGATAACATGGGGTTCTCAGCATGGTAAAGGTGCCCACATAGATAATATAAAAAGTCCCGGGAAAGCCAGAGGCACTCCTAGAACTCTGACACTCAAATTTCAGCTTAAAGATCCAACTAAACCAGAAATTAAGTAAGTTATCTAAGGTATTCGAGTTCTAAATCTAACTTTAACCTAACACTTCAATTTCTGGCTCCTCAATTCTCCAAATCACCAGCGGAACAACCACCCTCACACCTCTGCCAAGAGGGGTCTATCAGAAAACATACACATACAATTCAAGTAAGAAAAACATAGATAGAAGTGCAATTACAACAAGTAGAACAAGTAGCAAATAAGCAGAGTTAAGTAATTAAGCAAACCAAAACAATGCACACTCAAGCAAAACATACAAATGCACATGATGTATGTCTATCCTATGCCTGATGAGTCTCATCTGTCGATTATATAGCCAACCCGATATGTCCTGGTAGCTAACCATTAGACACTCCCTCTGTGTGCGTATCCCCAAGCTCAATAATATCCATGGAAAAATCCCAAGCTCAATTTATCCATGGGTGAGGCAATCCAAGCTCAAATTCATATATATATATATATATATATATATATATATATATATATATATATATATATATATATATATATATATGCATGCTCATGAGGGAACCCGGGAAGTTAAAGTGCTCGGTCACATCTTGTGACAGAGGGTCAACAATGTCTCAATTATTCAAGCCAAATAGAATTTTAATTCATCATTCTCAATGTCATCATTATTCATCAATTCATATTTCATTAAATCTCAAATTCATCATTATTCTCATTATCACTATCATCACTTCATCCATTATAATCTCAATATTTACTTATCTATACTTCAATCATAATTCTCAACATAACAGAGGGTCAACAATTAGTCTCAAAATATACAAGCCACATAATGATCTCTTTTCTTTTTTAACATAACACTTCAAATCAAATCTTCAATTTTTATAGAAATTTCGCCAGCATCCCCTCTAAAATTCAAACTTCTTCCACCCTTCAAGGGTCCCAATCACCAAACCAAACACCTCTCAGTCATTCAGATCATTCATAGTATCAAATTATTCCAAAATCAAACCAATTCCAATATTAAATCTTTATCCAAAACCAACCAACTCCAATAATAAATTGTTTACATACAAACTCACTAACAATCCTCAACACATTAACAATCTTCATTATTTTTGTTACTTATCAAATACATAATCCCACACATACAAATTCATTCATCTTTTATACATACATCACATACCATATACACAATCCATCAATAATTCATTCATTTCATTCCTATCTTAAGGTCTTTTAGCCTAAGTTTTTATGTGACATTAAACATTAACTACGAGAAACACTACAAAGGAAACGGAAAATAGCGGCGGTTCTTGGAATGATTTGCGGCGGTTTTGAGCCGCCGCAAAACGGGATTCCAGCGGTTTTTTAAACGTCGCCTATTAGGGGGTGGTTATATGATTTTGTGGCGGTTCTCAGGAACCGCTGGCACAACCGCCGCAAAACCCCAGAATTAGCGTCGCAATGTTTAGCGGCGGTTTCAAACCGCCACTGTTTAATGGCCACGGTTTTGTTCAAATTTAATTACCGGCGGTTTGAAAACGTTACTGTTTAACAGCCAACGTTTTTTGAAATATAAACCGCCGCTATCTCCTAACCTGAATTTTCAAATTTCTAACGGTTAGTTCACAACCGCCACTATTTTCCGATTGAATGGCTGCAAAAATACTGTATTGTATACTGGCAATCCACTCTGTTTTTTTTATTTTAATGTACATTTTTTTCCTTTTTTTAATCCTTCTTAATATTAGTAAGTTAAATTATTTTATATCCCGAAAAATAAATTGCAAGGTAAACGACAATAGCAAAACCATTAATTTAATTAATATAATTATCCGAATATCAACAAAGTGTACTCCTTACTAAGAGTTGCATAATCAACAACATAAAAGTGTATAACTGAAAGAAGAAAAGGTTCCATAATCCTAAGATCTACCTTCTATTCTGTCCTTCCAACGCACTCATCCATGCGGCGACGTCTGATGGCAGCTTCCTACCTTGCCCTTGAAGTAGACATATCAAAGCACTCTCCATTGCCTGCATCCTGACCTTCCCAGCTGCTACTTCATCCTCCACTGCCTATCTTTTTGTCTTCTCGGCTGCTACTTCATCCTCCACTGCCTGTCTTTTGGTCTTCTCGGCTGCTACTTCATCCTCCACTGCCTTCCTTTTCAATTTCTCTGCTGCCAACTCTGCTTGTAGTTCAAGTAGCACCCTTTGGGTCTCCTCCCTTTCAAAACCATTGCTCGGCTGATGGGAATTCATACTGAAGACTTGACTAGAAGTCGGCTCCAACCCTATGCCACGCACCCTACCCGGGTGCTCCTTTCCGAGAGCTTGAGCAAGCGAATCATTATGAGACAACAGTCTAGAGGATTCATCACTTTGCTCAATAGCCTCAATTCTTTCCTACACACATAGATAAGCAATTATAAGCATTTATTAGCTAGTCACTAACCGCACAGACTTCCAATAAAATTTTAAAAACTAAAACATAGGAGAAACTACTTCCCGATTCTCAACACATTACTTACTCCAATAGCCCGAGCTACATCATGGACATAGGAGCCGTTAGCTCTTTTGTGCGTTAAGAGATACAACTCTCCTCTACTAACTCTCCTCCCTTGTCATTCCGACTGTACCAATAATGATGACAAAGTGAATAAGTAGAGGAAGAGATAGTTAAAAAACATTCCCAAAATTAGATTACCTCTTCTTCTCCGAGCCTTGCCAAGCTTTTCGATCCGCCGGTGTGGGTGTAAAGCTGCTTTGATCGATTCTCAGCATTTTTCTTACACTTCTCCTGTCATGCCATCAAATTAAGAGTTACTAGACACTAGTTCTGACTAACTCAATGTGACATAAATGGACTTTTTCTGTTATAAAACAAAACTATATTACCTGTGCCTCTTCACTATTGCGATAATCGAGAAACCATTTCCAATGGTCTGCAGTAATTACATCTGGGCGGTTTTCAATATTTTCTTCAAGTGAAAGTTCTGGGTCATAGCAGTGATGGTATAATCTGTTCCTCATTTTCTTCCAAGCCCTTCCTAGCATTTTGAATATTATACGCTTGATAATTCCTCTACTATCTTCTTCAAAATGGAACATTTCCTGCAACATTAAATTAAGTTGTCAGTAGTGTTCAAATTTTGAGTTTGGAATGGTACAAAAAATTAAAAATAACATTTTACCTTTACACATTAATTATAGACCTTGTCCCTGGTGCGAACCTTTCTCCAGTACTTCTCACAGATTGGGAATTTGGTGTAGTCAGATCCCAGCAGTCCCATAACGCCGCTTAGTAGACCTGCTTCATCCCCAACTGGTTGCAGTGCACTGTTAAATCTGAGTACGATCTTTCTTCCGTTAGGTGGCTTCATAGCTTCCTTCACACTCAGTTTGACCTGTTTGATTGTGTCATCAGATTCTGCAAAACATGTTTATTCTTAGTTAGTTACCATTGGAGCCAAGCTGCGATGACATCATAGGAAATAGCTGAATGAAAATTAGAATTAAATAAATTCTCTTATACCAATTGTTTTAACATCCCAAAATTCTGTGGTCTTGCGTCCCTTGCACTTCTGAGCATCCGATGCAGCAAAAAGGTTATCAACATGTTGGTCAAAAGAATCTACCTCTTCTGCCTCTGGGTCTAAGTCTTCGGCGTCCGGCTCCGAGTTTTGAACATCATTCGTGCAAGCCTGTGGAGCAGGCAATGGTTCGCTGCGGGGCAGACGAAAGGGGCATAAAGACGAGGATGTGGGGGCACTACTGCCACTGGGCGGCGGAATTGGGCAATCCGCTCTCTGCAAAGTTGAGGCCGCATCAAATCCTACTTGAGGCTGCTGACATGCTGTGTCTACACGGGCTTTCTTCGTGAAACGACCTACCTTGGACATCTTTCCTAACTGCATTCGGATCATAGCAAAGTGATAATAATTAATATACAGATAATAATATGTATTAACATGCAAAAATGACATTGGCATACCCCAGTTACTATTAATCGAATTTGGGTATTTATGGCATATTGAATTAAACAATTTATAAAATGAGACCAAAGACCGCAGTTAAGGGTAATAATAGATAATATAATATATAATATATACAAGCACAAGTGGACAATATATTATTGCTTTGTAAAATCCCTCTCTCATAAATATATCATAATATATATCTGTATAAAAATGTTGATGAAATAAATATTAATAAATTAAAGCCTACATTTGATGTACTTTTGTGGAAACTTGTTCATTGGAATGGTCTGGTTGTAATTCTAGATCTCATTATATATTTCTACAAAAATAACAAGGCTTATAAAGACTATAGCATCATCATCATAGCACAAAATACTACAAGCCAAAAAGTTAAATAAAAAAAATATTCTATGAATTATTAATTATGTTCGAGGATAATGTAAATTTAGCTATATATATATATATAATAAGTAATAAACTCAATATGTACTATTCAAAAATCATTACAAAGGAAAAAAATCCTATCTGTCTCCCTTTACTGCAACAAACAAATTTGGTTTATCACGAGTAACAGTGGTTTTAGGAAATAGAAACATTAAAATAGTTCACCACACCTCAATCAAAAACTTGATTATTCAAAATAATTTCAGTATTTTTTAATAAAATATAAAATAGGCAGTTCCTTTCTCAAAATGTCATTCATGTCTATGTTATTTTATTTGCCAATCTGAAATCATAACTATTCTAATTATGGCAGCACATAACATATAGATTAGGAGAGTACATGAGTAAATAGATTGAGAGTACATATATAGATTAGGAGAGTACATGAGTAAATGGATTGAGAGACTCTATTAACAAAGAACTCAAAGTTGGGCCTAAAAAGGTTAACCATTGATGTATTCATAATTACTCTATAATGCCTAGATTCATCATAATATTCTGCACTATTGGAGGTTAATTTTGGGCTTGAGACTTAGCAGTAGCATGTTTATCAATTAGAAATTTGAATCAATAGAAGTATCTAGAAAAGTAAAAAAGCCAAGGAGCACTACAGCCTTCAGAGAATTCATGTTTTGTTATTTGATTATGCTTATATTGATCATACACGTTATTCTAATACTACTTTTTCTAAGTTTGAACTAAGACAATTCATTTGACCCAAAATATATAGTCATGAATACATAACAAAAGTGCAAAGTCTCTGATACATAGCAAACAATATTTGATAACTAGAATCCTAATTCTTGTATATAATACTCCATGCCCATTCTTATTAGTTTAAGTCACTTCTCCTGTATTTTAAGGTTACTAATTTCTAAAAGATTGAAAATTTCCCCTTTTCTAAGGTCTAATTGTGCTTGGAATCATTATCAAGCATTAGGTATTTTTTAGCATTTAAAATAAGTTAAAGGATCCTATATGGTAAGTAGGAAGTGGAAGACTTGAGAATCATGATAAATTGGTTTAGCGTTATTAGTATTGACTAAGAAAATACTGAATGCAGTCAATACTGAGAATAAAAAATGCAGGTAACCATTATCAGCAACAATATTCAAATATAACAGTGAGAACATAGAAAACGTAGTTCACTGAGAGTTAATACCCAACTCAGAATCCACTATTAACGGACTCATGCTCCTCATCAACAAATGGCACTCCTCATTAACAAATTAACTCAGCTAACTAACCACATTAGGAGCAACTTGCATGTCAACTTTAAACTCATTATTGGCTTCTTTTTCAAACACTAAACAAGAAAAAAAGCACAGGGTGTCCAGTGGTGCTTACCCGCAGGTGGATGACTGGATTGACGGTGAGAGTGGAACCACCAGGCTTCGGGCAGAGCGAGAAGGGGCTCTCGACACTGGATCGCCGTAGAGACAAGCGTGGAGGAGAAGAAGCTGGACGAAGAAGGCTTCTTAGTGGTTCGACAATATTAAGCAGGTTTAGTATTAGAGGAAAAATAAAGATTATAGATGTGACGGTATCTTCTCTGATTTTAAATTTAAGTTTTTTTTTTTGTTTTTGTAATTTTTTATAAGTATTATTAGTTATTAATAAAAAAATTATAAAAAAATATAAACTCAACGAATAATCACCAAATTAAACAAATTTGGTTTTGTAAAAATTTAAGAATAATATTGGTTGTTTACAAGGAAAAGTTTATAACAAAAATATATACTTAGTGTAAAATTACCAACATTTTGCGTATAAGAATATCTTATTTTTATAATCATGGATTCCAAAAACATAATAAAAAATTCAATCTCTAAGATTCATTTTAAAAATATATATTTACTGTTGGGTATTGTTGTTGTATTCTTAATCTACTTGAAAGTAAATTTAAATAAAAACATAAAAAATTTTCTTATTAATATCATAATGTTATTACTAATATATAGAATGTAATACTACTTATAATAATAATAATAACAACTCATTATTGTTACGGTGATACTAATATTTTTTATCGTTATATTATAATAATATTATAACTAATTATAAATTAATGAGTGCATTAATTTGGTGTAAACTAAATTGGTAAATTATTTGGATAAATTAAACTATTTCGATATTTTAGGTTATGAATTCAGGATGTAGCTATAGATATTGTTTAATCAAATCATGGCTATTAATTAATTCATGTCATTTTGCCCATGTGATAGTCATGATTACATAATGTAGTTTAATAAGTAGTTTCACCACCTAGGTTTGTGCATTTATATTTGTATTACATTTAAAAAGGTATATATATGACAAATCGGTAATATAAAAATCTTGAATTCGTACGAACCATTAATCCAACAAGTCACAATATAAATTAATTCAAGAATTATATACTAATTTGAGATTAATCTCCTCCAAATTCATAGCTACTTCATCAAATTCAATATCCAAAGGAAAAAACACAAACAGTCACATTGTTCAATTTAGTCCCAATATTTCATAAGATAAGCCAGACTAATAATAAAGCGTTGAGTCAACAGATATCATTCTCCTCTGGAGTTTTATTGAGGTCAAAGGTTATGATGGAAGGTTGTTGTCCTTTAGAGACAACCTCATCAGAACTATCTAGCATAACGTCTTCTTCGAACATTGAATCTTGAACTATCTTGCCTGTCTCTTCCGGTACTTCTTGAGTCTTTTCCCGAGCCAAACCTGACGGATACACCATAAGCAACCAAGTTATTAGAATTTACAAATTTTACCAAAAACCAAATCACAAAATAGCTCGATGTTATAAACTGCTGGTTTGGCTTACGTTTCTAAAGTTTCGTAAGACCTCTTTCTATAAGAGTGAATTCCTCCCGAGATGCAATATCAAGTTTAACCTGCAGACTATTCTGATAGCGTGCCTTCACAAATATAAAGAGGTTCCAACTGAAAATGTGCAGTAATTGGTAGCTAGAAGTCATCAACAATACTAACCAGAGGCACTTTCTAGATACTTCAGCAACATTTAAAGCTTCACGTGTCAACTTAAGAACATGCCCTATGGAAATTGTGGTAGCTAAGTAACTAATAAAGTACCATTCAAACACAATCATTTTCAGAACCATCCAGACCAAACAGAAATATAAATCAGGTATATGTGTTCTATTCTACCTACACATGAACATGCTAAGGTCAACACTTGGAATCTGGAAGGGGAATATAAGATAGAAGAAAAAAAAGAATACAAGATACAATAAGAAGGAATAATGTATGAAGCCATCCTGAATCAGATTGATAAAACAATCCTCAAAATAAATTCCAAGAAAGGTATCACAGGAGTTCAAGCATACAAAGTACTAAACAGAATAAAGGTTATAGGGAGTATCTTAGAGACACCAGATCATTCATAAAATAGGAAAAAAAAGAGAAGGAAAAAAAATTATCTTGCAACATTTCATACAAGGAAAGTAAGAAAGCGTGTTCTCAAATGGACATTTCATATAGATAGGCATCTATGCAAGTAAGAAAGTGTATTCCAACAACAAAATAAGAATTCATCACCTTGACATTTCACTACAGAAATTCAAAGAATTGCACCTCAATACGTACATAATAAAAAGGAGTGATTTTTTAGAAGAGTATAAATAAGCTAATCTTAAATGTGTGAGTAAATTAGAAATCTGTCTTGCTGATTTTAGAATATGTAAATTTACTAATATATCTTCTACATCAGCAAGTAAATTATAAAATGAACCATGTATCTTTACTAAAGCCTGATGCCAAGTGCATTCTATACCATACTCCACCTTTTCAATAGATTAACAAACGACACTGTGTAAAATAAAGTACCAAATGGACATGTAAATTAAAAAGTGTGCAATGCAAATAGAGCAATAACAGGTGCCAGTTGGCAAAGTAAAATCCATTCCTTAAAAAAAGCTATTGGGGTTAAAACCAATGCACAACCATTGTATATATCTTATTCCTAGGTCAGCTACCAGGCTGTCAGCAACTACATACAATCAAGAAGAGCTAGAATCCTACGTATTTATAATATTCAGTCACGTTCATTGCACTAACAAGATGCACTAACAATGTTCCAACTGAAACAAGAAACTATCACACTAATACAGTACTGCTACAATTAATAATCTGAAAAATCCATCATCATGTTTCGGTGTACAAATCATGCTTATTGGAAGATTCTAGGAACATGCATATATTTATTTACTTACCCATTCAGTACCTCATTTCACAAAATAAAGGTCAGCAACTGGCCATATCACCATTGAGTTAAACAATTGTACCCAACTAGATGGCTAAACAAATCACAAAAAATCCAAACTTTACCTGCACCTCCTCCAGCATTTGTTGCAAAAGGAACAGGTTCGTGCTAGTGACGAACCCGAAGCCGAATTTCTTGCGGTACTTTGTTGCGAATTGAAGCAATCCCTGCAATGTTCAGAGTTTCAAATATGTTAGGCCTTTTTGAACGTGCCTTTTAGTTACAGACAATAAAACATCTGGCTTGAGTACGGCAGGTTGAAATATAGCCAAACAGCCTTTTTACGAGCAGACATATGACAACGTACCGTCCTAATATCTCCATGCGCAATAGTAACATCATCACCTATGTGCCTGTGTGCTGAGAATGTATTCAGCCAAGACTGAATTGGCAACATGTTGAACCACGGTTCTCTTGCGAATGATGTTGCGTGCTCTAGCGAAGAGAACGAGGAGGCTTCAATCATCACCTTGCAAAATAAGATTCTAGAGGCACAAAGAAAAAGGTCCATCTCTTCCAATTTCCCTGGTAACTTCGATCATGTCAGTCATAATACAACGTCAATTACAATCTAGTAACATGCTACCAAATTACATAACTTCAGGACAAAATATGATAATAAAATCACAATCTCCAGGTGGATTAATTGTAAATAATGAGCAGTATACATCAAGTGTTTCCATGGTCTAATATCTATTGTATGCTCGTTGCTAATTAATAATTATGCAAGTTTATAACCCTCAACAGTGCTATGCACAGAATAATATTGCACATGTCCTAAATTAGTATCTAAAGACATCTATACATAGGCAGCCTCTTCGCAATTATCGATGGCATCAGTGGTTGGTTCCTCTAAATCGTCGTCCCGTCTCAATGACAAACCTTCGACGTCAAACTCAGCCAAGCCAGGTAGAGTCGGTTGGGGAGAAAGTTCGAACTGACACTATCCTATGTCTTCACCCATTTCAAACATGTCCCTTGGGTTCACATGGATTACCACACTCCATTCTTTATCAGCATCATCCTCCACATAGTATACAAGGTGAGCCTCGGATGCAAGAATGTACGGTTCGTCATCTTCCTGATCACCGGTATGAATTGGATGAGAGAAGTTAACCACTGTGTGCCCCATAGAGTCTTGTTTTATGCCTCTGCCAGAGGTGGTGTTTGCTCAGATACATTTAAACAAGACGACTGTGAATTGACCGCTGTAATTTAACTCAATGATGTCCACTAGTTTTTCGTAATACGAGACGCCACCAACAGCAACATTACTGTCGCGCTTGCTTGCATAACTCCTAGTGTCAGAAGTGACATACACCCCACTATTTTGGGTTTTCAACCCTTCCTCTCTCGAGAGGGTTCTGAATTTAAATCCATTTACGTTGTAAGATGTATAGCGGCTAACTTGAACATTGGGCCCACATGCAAGCCACTGCAATTCGTTCGGGTGCATGGTGCTTCCCAATGGAACCTGGCAGTTGATAAATTACAAGTTTCATGATCTTGGGATACAAACAATATGACATCATTTGAATATGTAAATGTATAAATGATACCAGGATTCACCTTACGCCTGAACCAATCGGAAAGTTCTCTGTGCACAACACTGTTTTTGTGAGACTGGGACCTTGTCCTACTTCGTAACTTTCTTTTTATGATCACCCTAAACTCACTGGAAATGTCACAAAAATGTCATGTCAGGTTCTCCAACTATAGAAGTTCATACGAAGTCGATACTTTCAAATGCACTTACTCAAGATACTTTTCCACAGCCAGGCAATTGACCAATACGTGACGGTGAGCTTGGAATTTTTCAGTTGGTGTGAGGGTGTAAAAAGAAGCAGCCCTGACTGCCTTTCCAACCTCGAGGAACATGGTTGCACTCTCATCAGGCATGAGTTCACGCAGTCGATCGTCAACACGCAATGGTCGATTAATCCTACTCTCGACATTATCTAAGTACCTTGAACAGAATATGAGAATCTCCTCAGATAAGTATCCCTCTGCAATTGAGCCCTCTGGTTGTGATCTGTTACGCACGTACTGCTTGAGACGGCATAGGTACCTTTGGGAATATAACATGTGTCATAAGCACTGATTAAAAGCAAAATAGATAATTTTGTTTAATAATTACCGTTCAATTGGGTACATCCACCGATAATGCACTGGGCCACCGAGATGCACCTCCTCGACCAGATGCACTGTCAAGTGAACCATCACTGTGAAGAAATAAGGAGGGAAAATCATCTCCATGCGACACAGAGTATGAACCACGTGATCCTGAAGGAGAGGAAGTTGTTGAGGGTCTATGAATTTACTGCATAATCGGCAAAAAAAGGATGACAAATCCGCCAGGACAGAAGACATTGGGGCAGGCAATGCATTCCTTAACGCGATTGGAAGTAGATATTCCATTAGAATGTGACAGTCGTGGCTTTTCATGCCCGACAACTTGCACTGTCGTAAGTCCACACAGCGGAAAATGTTGCTAGAGTATCCATCTGGAAAGACGACGTTCTTGATAGTCCTTAGAAAGAGCTCCTTCTGTGGATTGGTCATAGTAAAGATGGCGGATGGGTACTTTTTGTCTTCCCATGGCCACAAATCATGCTTGATTCCCATCGATTGGAGGTCTCTTCGAGCTTTAATGTAGTCTTTAGACTTACCTTTCTCGTTCATTATGGTGAAAACTATGTTGTCGCACACATTCTTCTCTATGTGCATGACATCAAGGTTGTGACGCAATCCATTGTTCTCCTAATATGGCAGCTCAAAGAATATACTCCTCTTCTTCCAAGGAGTCTCGTCTTGCACGGCAGTTTGCTGTCCACGTGTCCTTTTCCCCGTAACCGATTGCACCTTGCCAAGTTGGACATGCACACCCTCTAACTGCCGGATAATGTCTCCACCAGAGACTTTGATAGGTGGACCTCTATCCTCTATCTTTCCATCAAAGGAGTACCGGTTTTTTCTGTATTTGTGGTCATGATTCAGAAAGCGACGATGACCCATGAAACACCATTTCTGGCTGTGTGTGAGCCAGTTAGTTTCAGCATCCAAATTGCACGCAGGACAGGCTCTCCCACCGTACGTGTTCCACCCAGATAAGTTGCCCAGGCCTGGAAAATCACTGATTGTCCACATCAACGCAGCAAACATCTTGAAGGTTTTTTTTCTCGACTGCATCATAAGTTTCAACACCCTGCCATAATTGCTTCAACTCGGTGATCAACGGCTCTAGGTACACATCTATGTCATTTCCAGGCATTTTAGGACCAGCAATAATCATAGGGAGGATAAATGAAGTGGGTTTCATGCAAATCCAAGGCGGCATGTTATACGGGATAAGAACCACGGGCCAAATTGAGTACTTCGAGCTCATGTTCCCAAAAGGGTTAAAGCCATCGCTAGCTAATGCTAGGCAAACACTGCGCGGATCACGAGAGAAGTCAGGATATCGTATGTCAAATGACTTCCATGCCTCGGCGTCCCATTGGATGCCTATACATACCATCAGAGTTAGGACCTCTCTTATGCCACAACATGTCAACGGTTGTCTTACTAGACATATATAACCTTTGCAATCGTGGAATAAGGGGGAAGTAACGAAGAATCTTCACCGCCTGTGGTTTGCCATTCTTCTTAACAACCATCTTGATCCTCACCCTAGAGTTCTTCTTAGTCTTATGCTTCCATCTCGATCTCCTACACTGCTTGCATTTGGTCAGCTCTTGGTCGTTGCCCTGGTATAGCATGCAGTCATTTGGACATGCATCTATCTTCTTGTATGCGAGGCCTAGTTTTCTTATGAATTTCTTGGCATCGTGCACAGTGGATGGAATCCGGGCATGCTCAAAGGCATCCGCGAGCAACTCCAAATTATTCCGAAGGCCTTATCTCTCACTCCGCACATGGACTTTATGTGATAGAGCCTCACAAAGAAAGACAACTTAGAGAACTTTGAAAATCCTGGGTATAACTCCTGCTCCCCGTCTTCGAGTAGGTCGTGAAAGTTGCGGGTCTCTCGACTAGGTTCATTGTATAGGTAAGGCAACTCATCCATAGCGCCGTCGTCATGTTCATTCTCTGAGTCTTCTTCGTGGCCGGGAAGCCCTGAGAAGTTGAATACCTCGTGGACCATATCAAGCATCGGGGCATTGAAATTTTGTTCAGATTGATCTTCTTGTCCATCACAAGAGCTCTCGACCCCACGTCTCTCACCGTGATGGATCCAAAATGTGTAACTAGATGGAAAAGGGTTTATCACCAAATGATCGAACGCATCCTCTCTATTTTGTAAGAGGTGGAACCCACACTTCAGACATGGACAACGTATCATCCCATCAGATGATGCATTGAAAAATGCAAAATCTAGGAATATGGTCAAACCGTTCCTATATTCTGCACCAACTCGCGACTTTGAAATCCAACTCTTATCAATATGTAGTTTAATGAAAAAATAGAACGACGACACATAGTAAAACAAAGTTAGACCACGAGAAAAAAGTAAATAATTAACACTTGATATATAATGGGAGAATAACTCTTAAACCGAATAATAAAACACACATTTACTAGCATCCAGGATAATACACAGCTAACAGAAAAATAAAAGAAAATTTCTTACTCATTGAATAATTCTGCACTTTCAAAAAAAATTACTGGAAGAAAGAAACTCTGGGTCCAATGCCAAATATTTGAAATGGAAAATAAAATTTCTTCCTTAAAAAAGAAAAAGAAAAAGAGGTATATTATATTAATCTGAGAAATAATAAAATGATAATTAATATAGTATTACAATATATCAGGGGGTGTTCAAGTTCAGTTGACCTTTTTATGTTTAATATTTAATTCTTAAAGAATCAGTTTGAAGTTCTTATATATTAAAATTGTGAAACTGAAATTATATGAAATATGACTGACCCATTAATTATATCAAATAAGAACACAAGATATATAATAAAATAAATGAAGACTTCATTTGAGTATGGAATAAATACGATTGACTCATTATTTTGTACATCTTGTGAGGTTGTAATTATCTTCAACTAACTTCTAAGCTATTAACTGTATATTATTCAAGAATTTTATAACCAATAATTGCTTTCTTTCTTTCATTCGTTCAAGCATTTGCTGGTATAGTTCTTAAAAAATTCACATTAAAATTAGTTAGCAAAGCAGAACTATAAGCCATCTTTGTTAACGGGACAAGATTAACTATTTGGATTCAATGTACCTCCAGAACCAGATATTGAAGTATTTTAAATTCATCACTATTTTAAAGTTCGATAGACTTATAATGTATAAGCATTTCTTAAATAGTTTTAGATGCAGCCTGATGATGAAATATAATGTATAAAAAGTAATTAAATGTTTCATCTTTTAACCCACCTGAATAGAACAAGTGTAAGCTAAAGGAAGCTTTGATTCTGGAGTAGGAGCTGTGAAGTTATGGGATAATATAGCTCCAAGGACTGTGATAAGTCTAAGTCAATGTTATCAAGCTGAAACAAGCAGAAACATGAAAATATTAATGTGTGAACAGTGATATGATGCATGTCACAGTCAACGCGCTAATCATTTATGCATAATTTTCAACCCCTTTGAATTGTAAGTACCTATGCTAAAGTCATATGGTCATCAAGCAATCACATAATAACTGTAGTATATATGAGAAGAATAATGAATTTATAGATTAAGAGGGAAGAAGATTGTGTAAGGAGCACATTTTGTAGCATAAGAAAAGGGACTAGAGAAAAATTAAATAATGCATAGGAGGACAATCAATAATATTTAAAAAATGAACTTTAGGGAGAAAAAGAACTTAATTAAGTTTAAAAGTTCCATCAGAATAATATATTATATGGAAAACAATTATTTTTTTAGTGAGGAATATGATGCCTTGGTGTAACTGGTCAAGACAAAGACTAAAATAATCTTGGAAAAGAATCAAGAGAAAAAGATAAGCTGACAATTCAGTTATACTAAGAGAAGCCAAGTTGTGAGTTTTTTTACCCAATGAACAAGTGTAATAATCTTAATTTTTGCCTCTTATTTCCAATGGCATAGAAAAACACTGATATACAAAAGTTCTCTGAATATATATCACTTTCTATCGAACTTTAAAATAGTGATGAATTTAAATTCTAGTATAGAACATTTCAATCTTAGAAAAGAGATATTAGAATGGAATCAAATGCTTTAAGCATAAAGAAAATTCAAACAAAGAACCTAAAATTCCATTCCTTTTTCAATAATCCTCACAAAAAATCAAACAAACCCGTGCTTGTCCAAGAAAATCAAAATAATTATCTTTAATTTCTTTTATAATTGTTAATGTGAGTTGACGGTCAATAATAATTAACTCATGCATTATGCACTAAACCACAATCACAATAACAATACTAATACCAATAGTAATAATTTAATTAATCTATACGGTGCTAAAAGAAGTTTTGTATAATTAATAACAGTAATTGCAATAGTAATGGTACAAAGTAAATATGAGAAAACGCTAACTTTAGTCTCTAAATTTTTCAATGTTTATCAAAACAGTTTTTAATTTTTGGAAATGACCAAATTAGTTCCTGAGTTTATAAATCTCAAATCTCCATTCATCTATAATTCAATTGATGTTAACGCAGAGTACTGACAATAGAACGCTAAAGTGTAGTATTAAGACTTCAGTATGATTAAATATGTATTTCAAATTGGTTAATTGAATTTATTTTAGTCTCTACACCAATATAAAATTAATTAACCAAAATGAGTTTAACTAAAATACCTATTTGATCATATTAACTAACATGGGTCTAATACTCTAATTAACCAATTTAAAAGGCTATTTGATTTCTTAGCCAAGTCATCTTACTGTTGGAGATGTCACGCTTACCAGTATTGGGTTAATTAATTATAGTTGAATTAAGAACGAACAAAGTGGAGATTACCAAAAATTAAATATATGTAATGTAGCATATGATGCCTTGATGTAACTGATCAAGACAAAGACTAAAATAATCTTGGAAAAGAATCAAGAGAAAAAGATAAGCTGACAATTCAGTTATACTAAGAGAAGCCAAGTTGTGAGCTTTTTTACCCAATGAACAAGTGTAATAATCTTAATCTTTACCTCTTATTTCCAATGGCATAGAAAAACACTGATATATAAAAGTTCTCTGAATATATATCACTTTCTATCAAACTTTAAAATAGTGATGAATTTAAAGCCTAGTATAGAACATCTCAATCTCAGAAACGATTAATAGGACAAGATTAATTATTTGGATTAATTATTTGGAACATGATGATTGAGTTTAACTATATTCCAATTATTGAAGTATAAATCAACAAGAAAAAGAAGCAAGAAGCTCTAGTTCAACATTGATTATGCATCAACATTAAATCAAGTGCATAGAACAACATCAAAAGATAGAAGCCCCAAAATCATTGAAAGAAGATCACCTAGAAGCCATGCTCCTGAGGTACTTTCTTTCAAATTAATAACACTGTTTCCTTAGCAATATGTTATGTCTCGGAACTTGGAACCTTTGCAACACAAAATCATACACAATTTTGGTTATGCAGTTTTATTATATTATTAGACTAAGTTTTATTAAATTGCCTTTTTAAGGAGAGTGGATAGAATAAGCTACCCTATTTACTGTTATAATAACCGGTTATTGATTCCATTTACGTGTAAACTGTGAAGGTTGATGGCATTATTGTATATGCAACAATTGTGATTGAAATTTGTTTACATATGTCGGAGACTCAATTGATTCCTTTGGTATTTTTTCATTGAATTATGTAATGTACAATTTTTTGTTATGATTTTTCTTTTGGTATTAAAGGAAAAGGCCAAGCAAAATACCTGAATTGGAATCTCAGGTTTCTCATCTGAGAGAGGATTTGAAGAAAGTGAGGGAGCAGCTAAGTTTATCTGAATCATGCAAGAAACAAGCTCAACAAGAAGCTGAGGAATCCAAGTAAAAACTCTTTGCGTTGTCTCTCAAACTTAATTTAGTATTCAAAACAGACAGGATTATGAATAAAGACTTGCCTGAATTGAATGGATGAAAAACAAGCCAGGAATAAGAGAACATACAGTTCATAGAGAGTTTGATAAAGCACCCAATATTCTTGCTTACTAAAAGTGGATTCTACTTAATTTAGTCAACCACACAGTCATGCAGGAAGTACATTAGTTTAAGCCAAATCGAAAGTGCAAAACTGGATTCCAATATGAAATTGCACTAAGTACAGACATATCAAGTCTCAGGGTTTAGAAATTGGAAAAAAAATCAAATATGCATGTTACATTGGGGGAGAAAATAGGAACATATGAGGGAGAGGATCGTTCCTCACATGCTTTTGACAGCAAAAGTTCACATGGCACAGGGATGAAATTGTAGCAAAATTAATTTAACGACAACCATTCAAATTAAATTGGGGGAGGGGACAAGAACGAACCTGAGAGAGGGGATAGGGGGTGATCGGCGCAGAACAGGGCAAGGGCAACGGGGAAGGCTACCGACGACGACACCGGGACGGATGGTTGGGGCGACCGCCGACGACGTCACGGAGGTGCACAGAAGAAGGGGGAAGACTTGGACGACCCTTTAATGAAATGAGGGATGAGTCACGGACGGTGGTGGAAGGAGACCAGGGATTGACGCCTTTGCTTTGCTAGGGTTCATGCCAAAAGGAGGAAGGTTTCTCGGCGCTGAAATAGTTTGATTGGGGTACTTTAATGAAACACCCCCACCTACCCTGTTATTGGGTGCAGTTGGGACCAAAACCGCTTCTAATTCAGATCTATTGGAAGTGGACTCCCAGAATGCAACAAGAACTGCACCCCCACCCTGTTATTGGATGCGGTTGGGACGAAACGGCCATCAATTCGGATCTATTGGAAGCGGACCCTCAGACCACAACAAGAACTGGAGCATCTCACTGGATTTGCAGCGCATTGGAAGAAGGCTGCTAATTTTCCGCAGGTAAGAGCCGCGTCCCTTGTAGTGAAACCAAAATCATACCTTGGCTGATTTATCCCTAAGCTCGAAACACCTAAAGAATCTCTCCTTTCACAAGCCTAATTACCCGGATTTCGTTCCAAACCGCCAAATTGAACTCCAAATCGACAAGAACACAATCTAATTCACACAATATCACTATAATCATTATAGGGTTCACTAGTTCAATAATTCACAAGGGTTCAACAGTTTCTTACCTTACCCACTGATTAATTGGACAAAACCCAGTGATTATCCGCTCCTAGACTTCACCTGAACCATCAAAATCATTCAATTTCTCAATACCCAAACTCAAAATTCACAAAATTAAGGAGGGGAAGAACTGGGTAAGAAATGGAAATCTTTTACCACTTTGTTCAGATAAAATTGAGGAGAATTCCGAGACGAACACATAACCACTGATGGCTCATCAATTGGTGCTTCGGATTGAAAGTTATGGATGATTGAATTTTTGGAGGAATAAGGATTTTTGTTACGTTCTTAACCTTCTCCTCTCTTCTTTCAGCGTGGGTGGCTTTAATGAATGGGAAGGGAGGCCGAAGCAAGGCTTATATGGGTTGGCCTTGGGCTCGCTTTGGGCCCGGTCCAACCAATTCGGCCCATTAGCCTGGTTTTTGACCAAAATCTTTAAAATTTGTGTCAAAATTTGTATTTTTAGTATTTCTAGTCCTCTGAATTATAAAAATTTAATTTTCTAATTTCTTTGAATAATAATTAATTTATTGACTATTTATTTATTTATTTCGCGGTGTTTACACAAAACGCAGCTTGCATTTTGTATAGAAAAAATATTATAAATGAGAGTCTTACCTATAAATACCATTGTCAATTCATCTTTGTTCATATGTGTTCCTCACCATCATTCCTCTTTCTTTCCTACTTGTGAGTTTTTTGACAATTAATAGTGTCAAAAAAGTTGGGTTAAATAAAGTTGAGTTTATAGAAGGTATTGTAAATTTGTGAGTATATTATAATGGTCAGATTATACCAAACACATACGAAGGAGTGACTTTTATTTGTGAATATCCATTTTTCTTTGCTATTCCATGCACCATGAGTTTTATAGAGTTGTAAAATGGTCTTTGTGAGAACATACAAAGTCACATTTCAAAGTGGGTGAACAACATTTTATACAGAAATCTTGTACAAGTATTTGGTGGGCTGATACAGTTTCAAATAATTCTCATCACTGACAATGCATGTATGCAGAAAATATTCTATATTTATCAATAAACCATGATAGAGCTATATATTGAGTTTGAACAGCATACGGGACTGGATGCGGTTGGTGAGGAGGTCAATGTTGATGAGCTCAGGGATTTAAATTGGGAAGAAGATAACAACGACAATAAAGAAGAGTTTGAAGCCAACTACAAAGTCGATGACAAAAACGATGACGAAGACTTGGCAGGCAATCCGGCTGTCCAAAATGAAGCAGATGCACTTGTAAACTAGCACCCCTTTGGTGTTCCATCTTTTATGCAAACTCTAGATCTCGCAGCCATGCATGCCTTGAAATTTTCTTAGTATGCAAATATGGGTATGTTATGTTTATTAATTAAAGATACCACTACAATTTCTTTTATTTGCCTTGACCGACTAACAGTGGTTCGCATGTCGAAGGTGACGGCAATGTTGCGGCAGAAGATTGTGAGTTTAGTATTGGAATGGAATTTGGTTCTAGAGAGTCGGTGACATCTGTAATCAAAAGCTAAACTATCTCTAGAAGAGTTGATTACACTGTGTATGAGTCTGAACCGCAGATATTCTATGCAAAATACAAGGGGTATGGTGCAGGATGCGATTGGCTCATCCGAGCTAGCTTGATTTGAAAGAAAAGTTGTTGGAAGATCAGGAGATATAATGGCAAACATAGGTACACCATCGGAACGATTTCACAAGATCATGCCAAGTTAGACTCAGACACAATTGCAGGTGCTATTAGGCCATTGGTTGAAGTAGAGCCATCGATAAAGGTGAAGTTTATTATTGTAGAAGTTCAATCCAGGTTTAACTACACTGTAAGTTAATGTAAGGTTTGGTTGGCAAAGCAGAAATTGGTCGCAAAAGTTTTCGGTGATTGGAAAGTTTCTTACCAGACTCTGCTAGTATGGTTGAAAGCAATGAGTACGAAGATGCCAAGGTCTCGTGTTCAAATAAAAACGCTCCCGATTTATCATGAAAGTGAGGAAGTTTAAGGTGTAAGAGTTCTCCATCGTATTTTTTGGAGATTCTATCTGTGTATTATAGCATTTAAACACTGCAAGTCATTGGTGCAGGTTGATGGCACACACCTGTACAGAAAATATAAAGGTACACTTTTAGTTACGGTGGCACAAGACGGGAACAAAAACATTGTGCCTATTGTATTTGCCATCATGGAGGGTGAGATGGCAGACGCGTGGGAGTTTTTCCTAACTAATTTGTGGAGATATATTGTTACCATTGATGGTGTGGGCATTATGTCCGACCGCCATAACTCCATCGATGCAGCAATGGCTCGTAATAATGGTGTATGGTCACCACCAAGAGACGGCACATGTTCTGCATCAGGCACATCGAGTCCAACTTCTTAAAGAGATTTAAGGCTCCGTACTTGCATAAACTCATGGTTAACACATGTATTTGACTTCTCTGTTATGGTTCTATGCATACTAATTTATGGCATTTACTTATGATTACATGGTTCATTCTACAGGCTATTCTAGGACAAAATAGAAGTACAACAAAAACTACCAAAGGCTTAAAGAGCGGGGTGAGGCATATACTCGATGGTGTAATGAGATCGGTATTGAGAAATGGGTATTGGCATTTGACAGGGTTCATCGTTGGGGTCATATGATGACAAATTTGGTAGAGAGCATAAATTCTGTCCTTAAGAGTACGCGTAACCTTTCTGTGACTGCCATTGTTAGGTTTACTTTCTATCAGCTAAACGAGTTGTTTACTCGGAAGAGCATCGAGGCTCATGAGCGCTTCCGTAACGAATTCACTTATTTAGAATCTGCCTCCAAACGAGTTTAAGAAAGTTTTCAACGTACAAGAAACATTGTGGTCAATCAGTTTGACAGGCGCAATGAGATATTTGAGGTTTGTGAAATGCAAGATGGTTCTATATACACTGTTAACCTTGCACAACAACACTGTGATTGTGGAGATTTCTAGGTCAAGCGACTTCCATGCCGTCACGTTCTTGCATGTTGCGCTAACCAGAATCTTGATTGACAAGCATATGTACATGATGTGTACAAGATGTATGAAATTTGCAAGGTCTATAAATGCGAGTTTGTTTTGATGGGTGACCCATCTACGTGAGCTAGATATAGAGGGGTGAAGGTGATCGCCAATTGGACATTAAGGTGCATGACTAAAAGTCGACCAAAATCAACCCACTACTTCAATTCGCGGGATATGCGTGGTCCTCGCTGGTGTACTATATATGGATAGGAGAGACATAGTTGTAGCCGGTGTCCTCAGCGCGCAGGTCTAAGCTCTGCCGGAGGTCAATAGTGGTTAAGCTTTCTATTGTATTTCTTACTATCTCATCAACTTTTTTAACGTATTTAAGCATGTGCACTTTCTTTTGTAACTTTTTTACCTATTTCAGCATGATGTGCATTTTATTTATGTATGCGTTAAAATAAAACTAACCAAACTTATAGTAATAAAGACGAGAAAAAATATAAATATCTAAACATACAATCAACCGTATAATGTGAAACACAACACTAAAGATAAACTTAGGTAGACAACAGGTGAAGAAAACCACAACATGCTACTTCTTTGGCGCCTTCTTCCAATACTGAGATGGGGTGTATTTTTCTGGGGGAGTAACCTGTGTCCGTAGATTATACGAACGACCTTCAAAAGCACCCGCATCTAGACCACTAGGTCCGCTACCACCGTATCCGTCAGAAGCACTGACATCTGGCATGCTGGCTTCGCCCGTATCATAGAGACTGGAAGCACTCATGTCTGGAGAATTCGCTCCACCACAATAATACTCATGATGCTGGTCATCCCTTCTAAATCCCTCTTCCTGTTGCGGATACTCATTCAAATCGAACAATTTGATACGTGGAACCTCAGAGGGACGAGCAAGGTCAATGGCATGCAACTCTAGATACATCGAGAAGTTACTAGCATGCTCTGAAAGGGAGTGATGACTAACAGGTACTGTTGTTATTCCGGTATGTACTGTTGTTGTTGCTCGTAAACTGGAGGCTGAGGCTGTTGGTCATATGTCATGCCTTGAAACTATTGGTCATATGCTAGTTTCTGAAACTGCTCGTATGCTGGTATCTTCATGATAATAATAATAATAATAGCAATTATAATATTTAGTGTCAATAATAATAATAATAATAAGAACAATAACAGTAATGATAATAATAATTAATAATACCTGTACCTGTTGCTCATAGCCTGGTGCCTGATACTGGTGCTCATAGACAAAAATATGAAACTAACGCTCATAAGGGGGATTTGGCTACTGAGGTTCAGGTGGTGGTGGGGTTGCACCTGCGGTTCATTCACATCGGCTTTTGCCCTGGGAACTCTACTTGAAGGCGTAGGTGATTTTCGTACTGCTCTATGTACTACTTATAGTACACCGGGAGAGGATGAAAATCTGCAATATTGTCCCCTAGCTGCAATGTATTATAGTGGTCAGAACTCTACATGTCAACCCAGCCTCTGTTTGTCACTCCAATCATGGTTCTGTGCGCCGATCAACTGCCTACAGTGAGCATCACTAATCTGGTATGGTTCATCCGGTCGAAGCTGTGCAAGCCCAAATTGGCATCTTATTTAGTCTGTTGGGTGCCACTCTATACACTCAAATGACATTAATGGAGACTTTGTAGAGAACATAAACAAATGTACAGCTAGGTCTTTAGGAACCACCACTCCCATATACGACCGTCAGTAAACATGACGCCGATGAGTTAAATTATTAGACATAATAAACTGCTTATCGTAAATTGTTAAAACCTACGTCGTCAACTCTCATATCATCTAGCTATCGCCTAAAGTGCCGTAGATCTTCGCATATATCTTGTTAGCGACGCTAATGACTCCACCTAAATAATATTAAAATGATTACAACAACAACAACAACAACAACAACAACAACAACAACAACAACAACAACAACGATAACCATTGACGACGCGCAAGTGGAACACCAACAACGGAGAGATCATTGCGAAGAATAGGTGCTAAGAATGGCATTAGCTCCTACACCCAAACAAAAAGCAGAATGAGGGGGTCATCCATCTCTTTATAGTTATATTGCGATGCACGACACAACGACCTGTACAAATGTGACAAACTAGCTACCCCCAACTATAGAGTGGAATGCGGTGAAAAAAATCTCAAAGTAGAGATAAAAACTTCGAGTTCAAAAAATTTGTCGACTTGTCTAAAAATACAATTGTTTCGAGCACACAGAAAATGTGAGTCCGAACATACCACTTGATGAACTCTGGTGTGTCTAACGATTCAGTGTCTTTGCAACGCCAAACCCATGCAATGTTTATCTTCCTTAATACATGATCATCCAGACTAGGCACCCTACCAAAACAAGCTAAGCAGTTCTCCACCAAGAATTGGTGACTGCAGTCCATTCTTCCTGTCACGGCCTTCCAATTAATCGGGAGACCAAGTATATGGGTCACGTCTTCTAGTATCATAGTCATTTTGCCGACTAGAAGGTGAAAGGTGTGAGTTTCAGGCCTCCATCGTTCTATCAAAGCACTCAACAGTGCAGAATGTCATCTCATTGCACCTACTCGCGAAACATGGTGGAACCCAGTTAATGCTAGGGCCCCTGCAACCTATCTCATTATAAGTTTATGGCGGATCAAGTT